>NC_056748.1:422500166-422720166 GCF_019279795.1 Protopterus annectens
GACAGATCATGCCTGCTCAACCTGGTCGACTTCTTTGAGTCAGTCACCAGAGCAGTGGATGAAGGCAAGGTGGTTCATACAGCCTACCTTGATCTGGCCAAGTCCTTTGATACCATTCCCCACTCAAGGAATCATAGAAAAACTCACTAAGCTAGGCATCAACCCCTATATCACTAGGTGGGTTGCAGACTGGCTCACCGATAGAACTTACAGTGTGAAAGTGGCTCACTCCAAGTCAGACTGTCGATCAGTCATGAGTGAAGTCCCACAGGGTTCGGTCCTGGGTCCTCTCTTGTTTGGTATCTACTTCTCTGAAGTTCATGCCAACACGAAGGGACTGTGGCTGACAAAGTTCACAGATGATTGCTAGTTGGGAGCCATAATTAACTCCCCAAGTGATGTTGACATCCTACAGAAAGGCCTCACTGAGACCAATGACTGGTGTCAGAACCATGGCCTTAAGCTCATTGCCAAAAAATGTGTCATCATCCCCTTTGGGAAAAACTCAGTTCCCATGAATTACCACATCAATGGTAGTCCACTGAACACAGAAAGCATCATAAGAGATCTGGGAACACAGGTTGGCAGCAACCTCTCTTTTGACCACCACATTGCCACTGTGGTCAGAAAGTCCTTCTATGTGGCACATCTCATTACTAAGGTTTTGCATCCAGGAAGAAAGAGGTCATTGTCTCCCTCTACTCTTCCCTCATTAGGCTAATCATTGAGTACAATGCTCCATTTGGCATGTACCTCACTAGACACCTACAGCAACTGGAGAGACTGAAAAAAATACCTCACAAAGAGGATCTTAGGCATTAAACACTTGTCCTATATGGACAGATGCAAAAAACTCCAACTATTCTCTGTGTCATATAGCTTACTTAAAGGTGATCTCTGCTTGACTTACAAAGCCATATCTGACCCAGCTCTGTTAGAAATGCTACATCTAAAGAAATCTCAATCCCTCCGCACCACATGCTCCAAAGACCTCAACCACAATCAACAGAACAAGCTGGAGAGACAGGTTCATAACCCAGAGACTGCCCATGCAATGGAATAGACTTCCGATACATGTCAAGCAGAGTGCCTCACTGGCTCTCTTCAAGAGAAATCCTGATGAGTCGATGGGAAATAGAAAATTCACCCTGGGAATCTCTCCAGTGGCTCTACTTGACAGAGTCACTGGGAACTAAGGTCAGGTGACACATTGCCAGGGTAATCTTATGGGCTAGGCTTGTAAAGGCTCTGGGGCCATTAGCCTAGTACACACCTATGAACCTCCTTCATATGGAACAATGTAAGGCCATACACTGAATGAGTAATCTTAAGCAGTATCACAGACCTTTCGGAGCTGCAGGTTCCATTGTTCTGACACTGGCCCTTCCACGCTTATCATATGTCTGCACCAACAGACATTTCTGTCAGCAAAACTCTTCCATTTGTGATTATCATTCAGCCTTCAGCTTTTTCTATATTTTTCAACTTCTCAGAACACCTAAAGTTGCATTTACAGCAGCAAAGTGAGTGCAACTGTACTGGATTTGTTATATAGTAACCCAAATGTTCCCCAACTGCTTTATGTAACCCTGAAGAATTATATCCTTTGAGCATATATTTTATATATTTAGGATTTGCATTACCAACTGTCTCTTTATTTTGAGCATCTTCAGTTTTTGTAATTAGTTGACTGAAAAGGAGCCCTGCTGGCCCAGTTCATCTGCCTGTTAAATAAAAATAAATTATGTGAAAAGAGTTCATGTTTAAATTGTGTTCAGTTAAATGGATGTTTTGAGCATTCTGTTAAGCATATACCTTATTTATTTATTTAACGTTTATTTACTGGGATAAGTCCAACAGGATACAAACGCATTTTCACCAGATGCCTGGGGAGAAAAGTTTCACATATAACAATAACAAAGTCTAACACTACAAACTAATAATTCATAACATACAAGTTATGATATTACAGCTTATTAGTCTTTAAACTTAATTATATAAATTTATTTCTATGCTACAATAGAGAGATTATGTGAAGGCAGTATAGCCATAGCATAATATATCGAGGCAGCTGAAAAGAGAAAGTTAGGGGCTTAGATAGCAGCAGTTGTAGAATACATGGGCAGGATAAAGTGGGGAGATGTACAAGGATTAGCAGGTATTTATGTAGGCACTCGGCCTGGACTGGTGCAGGAACAAAGCCAGGAGTCATTTAGGAACTTTTTTGCAGCATGTTTGAAGTGGTTGAAGTTGAATGTGGACCTAATGGAATGAAGGAGTGAGTTCCAGTTTTTTGCTCCTTGGTGTGAGAATAGGGAGTTGCCTATGGTATTGTTGGATTTGGACACTTGTAGAAGAGATTTATTTGCTGAACATAAGATACGATTGGTGGTGTGGGGTTGGATATTTAGTAGGGCAGTGTTTTTTGGGGGGCTGGTATACAAGTTTATGTGCCATAGTTAGTTGATTGTAGGATAGTAGCTGTGGTAGTTCTAACCAGGGCAGTTTTTTAAGGTATGACAATGGTGGGTGCAGTGTGGACAACCACTGGCAAATTGTTATTTTATTATAACTTTTCCAATTTTTTTAGGTCTGTCTTTTTAAGGTTAATTAGAATTGGGTAGGCGTAAAGTAGTGTTGATAGGATGTGGGTTCTTGCAAATAGCTACCCTAGCGGTTTCAGTTAGATACTTTTTGTTTCTATACATGGTGCCCTTTTTCTGTGAACTTTTTAAATAGTTTGTGATATATGTAGGTCAAATCTTAGGTTGTTATTGATTGTGACTCCTAGTAGTTTTGTTTGTGAGACAGGATATATTATTGTGTTGTTGCTGCTGGTGATGGAGAAGGAGGTATGGAGGGGAGAGGATCTTGTGGGCTGGAAGATCATAAGTTTTGTTTTATTTGGGTTAAGTATGAGCTGGTGGTTTGATAACCATAGTTCATTTTCTGAGAAGGATGCCTGTGTTTTGTTCTGGAGGAGATCTAAGGTGGATGCTGCACAAATATGTGTTGAATCATTGGCGTAGTATATAATTGAGGCTAATGAGGTGGCGGTACTCAGATTGTTTGTAAAGATACTAAAGAATACTGGCCCAAGAATAGAGCCTTGTGGAACTCCTAGTGTGACTTTTTTTTTGCACGTGATTCATGCTGTTGTTATTATATAGGAAAGACAGATAGAAAACTAAAAAAAACGTATTTATGAACACTTATATGAAATCTGTAAAAGGAAGGATATGAATGCCCTAAGCAAACATGTGACAGAGAATGAGGGACACTCATTTAAGTTTTTTGTGCTAGATTGTATATGCACGGATATCAGAGGGAGTGCTTGGTTATTACTTCTGGAAAGGAGGCAACTGTCTTGGCAATTATTTTTATATGCCACATATTGGCCTGGTTTGAATGAAAGTATTCACAAAAGGAAAACCACTTTAATACCAAACACAGCAGAGCTTTCGGATAAAATCCTTCATCAATACTAAATATTACAAACTTCTTCAAGCTTAATATTATTTGGTAACTCTGGATATTGTTTCTCTCTTTACAGTCATCCCGAATGATGTCGGGATTGACCTCCTGAGAGAATTTTTGACATCACGTTCTAATCCTGACTATGGTAAAATTGAGACTTGGTGTAGTCTCTTGGATGTCATTTTGAAAAATAATGTTTTCCTCTTTAATGATTTTCTTTATCTTCAGCTTACTGGTGTGGCTATGGGCACCTCTGTAGCCAACACCTATGCTAACCTGGTGCTTTATCAGTGGGAAAGCAAACATATTTTTAGTGAGCTGAATCCTTATAGGCAATATATCAGTTTTTTCCAGCGTTTTGTGGATGATTGTTTTCTACTTTGGAAAGGTACACTGGATACTTTGAATAT
Organism: Protopterus annectens; assembly: GCF_019279795.1. Taxonomy (NCBI): domain Eukaryota; kingdom Metazoa; phylum Chordata; order Ceratodontiformes; family Protopteridae; genus Protopterus; species Protopterus annectens. Next base: position 422,504,054 of record NC_056748.1, read on the forward strand.
GTTTTTGAATTATCTAAATGAAGCTTCTCCTTTCCTAAAGTTTAAAATGACATGGTCCAATACTGATATTGTTTTCCTGGATGCTGAACTAATATTTAAAGATGGGCTCATACATACAAAGTTACATAGGAAGGATGTGTGTGCAGGTAGATATACCCACTTCCATAGTATGCATGCACCGCATATCTTTAGGGGTATTGTGAGGTCTCAGTTATGCAGGTTAAGTAGACTTAATACTGATGATCACTGTTTTGAATTGCAATTAGAGGAAATGTTGGCGGATTTCTCCCTCAGTGGCTATGACAGTATTCTTCTTTCTGCTGAGAGGGAGAAAGTGATGCAGGACAGGAAGACTAAACTTAGTCCCATATTTCTGTCTGACCCATTGGGTCCAGTTTACATACTTTCCAATAACACAGGTGCATGTATGGATTTAATTAGATATGTGACTGCATATAGCCTTAAAACACCGTATATAAAGCAAATTATATCTAAGAATTGGCTGATTCTGATGGCTTCCAATGAACTAAAGGCTTTATTGGGTAATACACCTTTTTTTGCCTACAGGAACATGAGAACCTTAAAAAATTCTTTATGCTACAAGGACTTTTCTATCAATATTATAAGATCGCTTTCTTCTAATCCTGGCACATGTAAGTGTTGCAATTGTTCATGTTGCGAGGATATTGTTGGTGCAGGGAGTGATGTGTTTATACATCCTGTGACTGGGAAAACCTTTAGGTTTTGTATTTCAGCAACTTGTAGTACAACGCACATAGTATATTTGGCTACTTGTGTGTTATGCAAATCATTTTATGTAGGGAAGACCACGCGTAAGTTAAAAGAGAGAATCACAGAGCATAAGTCTGAAATTAGAAGATGTGTTGACAGAAATGCATTATATAAACACATGTTAGACTGTGGACAAGATCATGTTTTTAAGTTTAGAGTTATAGATTCTGTTTACACCTCTCCGAGAAGTGGGGATTTAAATAATATTTTGGAAATTAAAGAGTATGAGTGGATTTTAAGGTTTGCCAGTGATTGTCCTCCTGGCTTAAACAGTATGTTAAGCCTTAAACCAATTTTAGTTAGGCTTGGTAGACTGAAGTTGTAATATTTATAACTATGTATATAACTGCTTTTTATCTTGTAATATGTTTTAACAATTTTATTTCAGTATGGTCATGTGATTTTTTGGCTGCTGATCATATGACTGCTTTGGACCTATATAAAAGCTTGAAGAAGTTTGTAATATTTAGTATTGATGAAGGATTTTATCCGAAAGCTCTGCTGTGTTTGGTATTAAAGTGGTTTTCCTTTTGTGGATTGTTTGCTCGCAGTATTTTGGCAGCCTATTTCTGTTATCTGTTGAATGAAAGTATTGCCATTAGTTCCCTTTTAAGAATTAGGGCCCTAATGGGATAATACCCCATATTACATACACCTATATAATCCAATAGAAGTATTGTCATACAGTTGCGAATATTTTGTACATGTATATACGATTGGATTTTATTATAGACTTGCATATGTATGCCTTTTATATATATTTTTATATTTTATATATTTAGAGTATTTAGTCATATTTATTATTTTAATGAATAAGAATATTTTATTATTCTAGGTTTTACGTTGTAAATATATATAAATGAGTGCATTGGATACACACACACACACACACACACGTATATATATATATATATATATATATATATATATATATATATATATATATATATTTTTTTTTTATATATTTTTTTTTTTGTGGCTGCTATTTGGTTGTATGCTGACAGTGTCTACATTATAGTTTTATAATAATGCTACATTAATAGGAATGTTCCTTTAAGGGGACGTAACTTGTATTATTTTTTAATTAATTAAGGTATATAAGATGTATTGTAATTGATGTTATTTGTCTGATGAAGTTCTGTGGTTCAGGATGAAAGCGCTTACCAGCTTTCCATTTGTGTGAATAAAACTTGTTTTTTATCCAGTGGATTATCGGCTTTTTTATCTCTGGTACAAAAGTACAATTTAAACAAGGTACGAAAGTACAACTGGGTTTCTGGACACCTTGGCTGTCTTTTTGTGTTTTTTGCAACAGTTTTTATTGTGATTTGGGCAGTCGTTTGTGATGGCATCTGAGGATATCCTGAATGACTCAGTGGAGCTGACAACTAAAAGCTCTGATTTCAGCTTGCTTCAACGAGCCATGGTGGCTCTAACTAACTTAGTGCATAATTGATTTGTTTTTGGCTACACCCCCTAATGATGTCAGATGCCATTCCTGCACGATGAGTGAAGGGAACACAGCGTCTTCTAATTTGCAGAACACTCTAAGGGATTGTAATTTACATTCCCACTTGCAACAAGCGTCTACTAGCGGGAAAGGACCAATGGAGTCCATTCCCTTGGAATCTACATGCAGCAGCTCTATCCCGTGTGGTCAGTGATCTATTCAAGTGGAATCAGTTGGACTAATAGCTGTTGGAGCCAAACTACTGAAAGACTGGCTTACAGCAACTGTAACACTAAATAGTGGGCAGCCTTCAAGGCCGGTTCTGGTAACAAAAGCTTATATTACCTCTTGGAAGAATGTGACTATTATTTAACTAAAATAAAACTCCTACAATTAGACAATGTGTACTTTTACGAATGCATAAATGAAAAGGTGGTGCCAAAGGGTTTAAGGACGTGGCGTTACCTGAACTGCCTAAAAGCTGATTCTGTCTTTTTTACGGAATTAACTGCAATGTTTGATCAGCACGGATTTGATTATATGAACGTAGTAATTAAGCACAATAATATTTGAATTGATGAATTAATTCAGTCGGTTACTGAATTAGATAATGTTATATGTACTCATAAACAATATAATGATTTTAAAAATGAACATGTTAAAATGTATGATACTATTGATCAGTTAGCTAGTAGTAATAAAGCAAGAAAGTTGAATAAATTAAATAGAGACAAAAATTAATATAGTAAGTGTCTAGCGTATCCCAGCCCCCCACCTTCACAAGAATGGGGTAATAGATTTAATGAAATTGAGATGGCTGATAACAATGGTGCTTCTAATCATTACTCTCACATAGACCAAGAAGAGCATTTTTTAGAAGAAGAAGAAGAATACCCCCAACTGAGATGCTCAGAGCGTTTGAAGAACATGATGGGGCCATTAGAAAAGGAGAGTCACCCTGTTCCCTAATTCCAGAGCAACCCTTGGCAGAGGGGGGGGGGGGTGAGAGGGAGGAACACCTATAGTAGAGGATGGAGCAACATGAAGTAGAAATATTGCAGGTTGAAGTTGATAATACAGAATGGCCTGAGATACAAACAGGATATCAGGACCATTTATTACCTGAATGCTCAACTTTATTTAATACTTTTGGAGATTTTAAGGTTTATAATTTTTCAGAGATTAATATAAGTACTAGTCACTGTGATGCATTTTCAAAGGGTTTGGGTTTTGTACCCTGGCAAAGTAGTGACATAGGTAACATCTTGATGGATTTGAAACTATTCACCCACAGCTTAACTAATCCGACAATTAACCCCTTAGCAATTTCTAGTACCTACAACCCACCATTGCATCCTATGGTATTATTATTTGAAAGGATGTGTGAAATTGATATAAGGAACATATTGTCTCAACATAGAAGTATTGATGAGACCACAAAAAAGGAAGTAGATACTATTAAAGAGATTAATATGTTTTTAGATAAAATAAGAATTTTGAAACCTGATAAAGGGAGTGGAATTGTTCTAATGAATAGAGATGATTGTAATAGAAAAATGTTATTTATTTTGAATGGTAAAGGGTACTTAAAATCATCCCTTAATGAATTAAATGGGGCATACCACAAGATTAATAATGAATTACAAGATTTATTTATAGAGGGTACAATATCAATTGATGCATTAAATTATCTTTTGGTTACACATCCAAGAATCCCCATTATGTTTGGGTTACTGAAACTACATAAAGACTTGGCACAGCCCCCCCATGCACCCAATAGTTGATTCTAAAGGGTCCATTACACAACCCCTAGCAAAATACTTGGACTCCAAGCTTAAACATTTTATAGGTAGTGAGACACATATATGTAAGGACTCATGGAGTTTTTTAAGATCAGTCAGTAACATTCCATTTAAGGAATCTTACATATTTCTTACTATTGATATAAAAGACATCTGTTCCATCATTCCTCATAATATAGGTCTTGAATGGTTTACAGAGTTTCTGTATGATAAGAAAGTTAAACATTTTGAGGTTTTATTATACAGTCAACTTATGGAAATGGTATTGAAGAATAATTTTATCTTATTTAATAATGAGATTTTTTTACAGCAAGAAGGAGTTGCTATGGGCTCAGCATGTGACGGCTTGTACGCCAATATTGTAGTAATGCAATGGGAGAAGAAGTATTTATTTCCCTGTAATTTCTTCACTCACATCAAATATTATTGTCTTTTTTTGGATGATATTATTGTGGTTTGGGTTGGACATTTTGAAATTATTAAGGAATTCATGGATTATATAGGGTCCACTACACAGTTCCTGGAATTTACTTGGAATGCTAATTTACATGAAATTTCTTATTTAGATGTTTTATTATGTAAAGACTATGAAAATAAGAGAATTTTATCAACGATTTATTGAAAAATTACATATTCCAATTCATTACTACATCATAGTAGTATTCATCCATATAAACAGAAGAAAGCAATAGTTAAGGGGCAATTAGTTCGAGCAGCTCGGATGGTATCAAATATGGATGACTTCCTAGATGAATGTGATTATTTGAAAAATATGTTTCTAAGAAAGGGTTATTCTTTTAAGTTGGTTAATGATATCATTATTGAAGTAGTGAACAAGAGAGAAAGAAATTTTTATTCACCCCTGCTAACTGATGAGCATATACATGGCTAAACGACAATAGATGTATCATTGGGATAGAAGACAGAAATGAAAGGAATTATAATATGTCCTTCATATCCAGTTTTACTATTGATAGTATGGATATAAAAAATATTCTAGAGAAAATTGGATTATTCTTAAACAGGAGAAGAATTTGAGACAAGTCATAGATGTGAGCCCAATTAATGGTATTTAGGAGAGGAATGAGTCTAAAAAACTCCTTTGAAAGGGTCAATAGTGGAATAATGAAAAGGAGTGGTTATATGAGTAAATGTGGCATGTGCCATTTTTGCAAGTATATAAAGGAAGGAGATGTGTTCCAAATTAATAAGACGAATTTTAAGATCAAAGATAAATTTAATTGTAATTCAGAGTAGTGTATTGTGCAACATGTGATTCATGCTGTTGTTATTATATAGGAAAGACAGAAAACTAAAAAAAAAATGTATTTATGAACACTTATATGAAATTCGTAAAAGGAAGGATATGAATGCCCTAAGCAAATTTGATAGAGAATGAGGGACATTCCTTTAAGTTTTTTGTGCTGGATTGTATATGCACTGATATCAGAGGAGGTGCCTGGTCATTACGTCTGGAAAGGAGGGAACTGTATTGGCAATTATTTTTAGATGCCACTAATTGGCCTGGTTTGAATGAAAGTATTGCCATTGCCAATTAAGAATTAGGGCCCTAATGAGATAATACCTCATATTACATACACCTATATAATCCAATAGAAGTATTGTCATACAGTTGCAAATATTTTGTACCTGTATATACAATTGGATTTTATTATAGACTTGCACATGTATGCCTTTTATATATATTTTTATATTTTATATATTTAGAGTATCTAGTCATATTTATTATTTTAATGTATAAGAATATTTTATTATTCTAGGTTTTAAATTGTACATATATATATATACATGTGCATTGGATACATATACATATATATATATATATATATATATATATATATATATATATATATATATATATATATATGTGTGTATATATATTGTGCCTGCTATTTGGTTGTATGCTGACAGTGTCTACATTATAGTTTTATAATAATGCTACATTAATAGGAATATTCCTTTAAGGGGACGTAACTTGTATTATTTTTTAATTAATTAAGGTATATAAGATGTATTGTAATTGATGCTATTTGTCTGATGAAGTTCTGTGGTTTAAGACGACAGCGCTTACCAGCTTTCCATTTGTGTGAATAAAACTTTGTTTTTATCCAGTGGATTAGCGGCTCTTTTATTTTTGCTATGAAAGTGCAATTTAAACAAGGTATGAAAGTACATCTGGGTTTCTGGATACCTTGGCTGCTTTTTTGTGTTGTTCACATTGCCACTGTAGTCAGAAAGTCCTTCTATGTGGCACATCTCATTACAAAAGTTTACTCATCCAAGAAGAAAGTGGTCATAATCCCTCTATACTCATCTCTCATTAGATCTATTATAGAATACAATGCCCCATTTGGTATGTACCTCACTAGACACCTACAACAACTGGAAAGGCCACAAAAATACCTCACTAAGAGGATCTTAGGCCTTAGACAAATGCCCTATATGGACAGACGCAAAAAACTCCAGCTATACTCTGTCTGTTATTGCCTATTTAGAGGCGATCTCTGCTTGACCTACAAAGCCATGTCTGACTTAAAGCTGTTAGATATGCTACACCTAAAGAAATCCCAATCCCTCCGTGCCACATGGTCCAGGGACCAAAACCTCAGTACTGCAATAAACAGAACATGCTGGAGGGACAGGTTCCTAACCCAGAGACTTCCCATACTCTGGATCAAACTTCCCATTCACGTCAAGCAGAGCACTTCACTGGCCCTCTTTAAGAGAAATCTTGACGAGTGGATGGGCAATAGGAAGTTCACCCTGGGGATCACTTCAGTGGCCTTGCTTGACAGGGGCACTGGGAACTAACTTTGGGCAGCAAGATGCCAGAGAATCTTCTTAGGTTAGGCTTATATAAGCTCCAGGCCGTCAGCCTAGTACACACCTATGAACCTATGATTAGGTCCCCTTAGGCTTATATTTATACAAATTTGCAGTCAGTATATCAACACATGATCCGGTTTACAATAAACTATTAAATTTTTTTAATGATACAGGGATCAAACTGATAAAGATACTGCAAAAAAATAATTTAAATCAATTAAAGACCTTGAAAAGGACATTGATGATCTGGAGCAGAGTATTGGTGTTCACCAAGCATTTTGCGTTAATGCTGATGAATCATGTTTGATTCATACTACACCAAATCACCTTGTAGCCTGTGTAGTTTCCAAGAAATTAAAATGAGGTTAAGTATTGTATACTAAATGGGCAGCATATCCTTACTTAATGGTCATAGTCACATGACTGTTAGAAGCAATCAGAGGCAACTAACAGTGATATGAATGCAAGGAATTTTTAAAGACAGCAATAGTATCGTTTTCAGATTAGATACAATAATTAATAGAGGAAATCTAGCAATAGGCACTAATGTGATTCCACTGCACTAAGCACAACATTCTTATTCATCAGGAACATCAAATCCCATCCCTTCCAGAGAGGTAGAAGCTGATATCTATGTCAGTAGATGAATAAACTGAAATACATATTTTCAGTTTAAGTTCAAAAACTCTAAATGATACATATATTTAAGATGCTTGGTAATGGGGCTTCTCTTTTATTCCTGCAAAAAGTCTAAACTTATTGTTTTGTTAGAGTTTAGAGTATACACAAGAGAACTGAACTTTGAGTATGTTTTATACAATGTAGCATATACTAACAACGTTGTTGGCTTTAAATTGAAAAAGCACAGTGTTCTTTATCCTGGTTTTCACTCTACTTTAGCAACATTTCTAGACTTGTGTGAAGTTGAATCAAGAGATTTAAAAACACATCAGACTTTCAATATTATAATTTGATTTGCTAAAAAGGACTTGATGACCTAATAATTCTGAATGATTTATGTATTACGAGGTCAGACATAGGGAATGGTCTGGTGTTAATGGATAGTAATATTTATATTTATGAGATGACAAATTAATTGATGATGAGTGTTACTACAAAGTGAATTTAGCTGCTATTTAGCTCATACACTAAAGCTGATAATTTACTTTTGGATAAGTTTCAGTGAATGCAGTTAGATCATTATGTATATATAAATTTTTAGTGGAACACCAGAAAATAGTGGGATAATTTGGCATTCTGAAAATTCATAAGAACACTAATAATCCATCTTTTTGACCTGTTATTGAGTATGGTTATTCTAAAATACAATACATTTCATATTGTTTAAGTGAGGTTTTAAACTTTGTAGTATTAACCACAAGCTCATATATTAAAGATTCTTATGATTTATTACCATTTGCTGGATAAGAACAAAACATTTTTATTGTTAACATCAGGTCTTTATATACATCCATTACACAAGATATTGGCGCTAAATATGTTAGAATTATGTTAAATAAATATGACTGATTTAATTGCCTTTAAATTAATCACATTTGTACTCATTCAGAAATACTTTTAACAAATGTTTTTTACTGTTCAATAGAAACTATTGCCATCAATGTAAAGGAGGGGCTATGAATACTACAGCCACTCTAGACTTTGCAAATGCAGTTTGTTTTTTGGGAGGCAGAATTTTGTGCACTCACATTTTATGTAAATATATTTCTTTATATAAACATTATATTAGCAGTTTAATTTTCATTTGTAATCATGATTTCAGTTGAGGACATTTTAAATATTTAAATTCCAGGACACCATTTCCTAATTTTACTTGCAGTAACATTGGCACTGCCGTCAATTTTTTAGATATTAACCTTACAAAGAATGTAACTAATTTTAAATTTAAAAGTGCCCTGTTTCAAAAATAATAAAAAAAAATGTGAATAGCAATTTCAAGTTTCACTTTAACAAAATGAAAGATAGTATTGCTAGGAGTCAAATTACATCCAGAATGTGCACATAAATGGAAACCTTTTTAGATGAAATAGATGTCTTAATACATTTAGTGGAGACAGAGTATATTTTAGAGAAAATTTAGAAACAACATATGGTGATATTGTTAGCATCAGGAATGGAAAATATTCTATTTTAATTATTGGAATGTTAAGTAAAGAACACATTTTTGATAGTAAGAAATATAGATGTAATTTTTGAATACCTATACCTGTGAAGGCCTAGGGTATAAAAAGAGTTTTGAAATCTAACTGGAAGATTGTACTTAGTATCTTAGGCCTAGTCAGGATAACAGCTAAAAGACATGGTTTTGTGAATGTTTCTCTCATTCACATTTGGGTAAGAACATGCATATGTATGATGATAGCATTATAGGCCACCAAGGGGGGCTTTTATTCCTGCTATTGGAACATGTCTGTAAGGAAGCAAAACACCACCACAGCTGCCTGAACAATGTTCCTTTCTATTTCCTAATGCTGGGGATTCCACATTGCAGGGAGGATTACTGGTCTCAGTACCAAGACAAGGGTGACATGATGGTCAACAAGTATGGTGGGAAAAGCACCCTGAAAATGTGGCATTCAAAAAATGAAAATAAAATATGAATCTGATCAAATCATTGTTGTATCTGTAGTCAGTCTAATAGCACTGCTATCACATACTGAACCTTTTATGTCAAGTGTTAAGGGGTTCCTCATTAAGTTTGTACTCCTTACACAGTCTATAAGTATTTATGTTAATACATGAGACTGATATCACATATTTTTATTGGTCGCCATAAGAATTAATGTTGCTGTGTTGCCTATCTTGTGTTTATGTTAATGAGGCCATGTTCCTAGAGTCCTGGGGAGTAGGTGCCTTGTGAAACATCACTGCAAATTATTTTGTTGACTCATGAATAATAGTTCATCTGCCATCACTCTCATTAAATTTTTATAGAATAAAGCAACATCCTGTTACTTTTTTCCCCATTTGCAGTAATGGAATTATATTTATTGCCATTTGTTTTTCCAGAAAAGTCTGACTGTGATCAGGTGTCTTTTTTCAGTGGATGCTTGAGGAGAAAAGCTCCAATGTATCTTATTTAATGCAATCAATATTTAGAATGACAGTTTAATAATGTAGTTTCAGGGAAAATGCAGCATAATAGTCCATATAATAAAATTTGTATTGATACTTACAAAGATTATTATAGAAACATTGTATTGAGAATTTACAGACAGAAGTGTGGTGTATGGGGTAGGAATAATTTAAAACATATAATAAAGTTAGGTATTAGAGGGGATAACCATGTTTAAGTGTTAGTAGAGATGCAACAATGGAATAGTAATTTCTTGTGCTACTTAGAAGTAGGTATAGTAGTTTAAAAAGTACAATAAAGTGAAGTTGAAGTATTAGAGGGGCATAAGCAGGTTAAGTGACTTAGTGCTTTAAAGAAAAGTATAAGAAAGGTGATAAAAGATGTTATGTCCTAGATAAGGATCAGGGACAAAGAAAGGAGGCAGAGAGGAAGACTTTTAATAATGGTTTGAAAATATGAAGGTGTGAGCTAGACATGATTGATACAGGAATTTTGTTCCAATTTCTAGTTACACCATTGGAAGAGAGACTGACTTTCTGTGGTTTGTAGATGGTAATCAGTTATCTGACCCAAAGGGGAAGGTTTGGAAAATGGTACTGGAGGGCTACAGCCAGGCAGATGGGTAAGGATGATTGTGTGGGTTAAGATGAAATGAGTATAACATAGTTGGTAAGGAAGTTCAAGACATATAAGTGTATTGAATACTAAACAGTGGTGAGTCTGAGAAGGTTGGTTGAAACCAAATCTGTTGACTTTGTTGTACCATTAAGTTTAGAACTAAGTGAAGCTTGTAGGTTGGTCATAAAATAGGATCCATAAAGGAGGGAGAGGGTAAGGAATTTCTTTACTCTTTGTAGGAGACTTAAGTTTTTGATGAGTTTTCTTCATGCTGTTGTTGATATATAAATTGAATTTAAGATTGTTGTTGTCTGTCATGCCAAGTAGTTTTGTATGTGGAGTAATTTCAATCACAGTGCTATTTAAGGAAATAATTCTTAAGTTTTTTTTCATGGAAATTGGATTTTGGAAAAAGAAGTAATTTTGTTTTTTTTGGAGATGTAGGATTTAGAAGCAAGTGATTATCCTGTAGCTAACTTTCAAAAGAGTGTAAAGGCTTCTTGCATAATTTACTGAAGATGTACTAGGTTGTAAGAAATGTTTATTAGGGAAGAATCTTCAGCATATTTTATGAAGGAAGCTTGCTGAGAGAATTTATGTTGATTGCTAGAGAATGTATTGTAGAGGAGAAGGCTGAAAATGTAGCCATGTGACACGCCAGTATTGACAAGAAGAAAGAAAAGGTTTAGAACCATTTAATAGCTATCAATTAAGTAATCGCTAATCCATAGTAGTGTGGGTTGTGATAGCCCAAGGGAAAACAATTGGCAGAGGAGCTTTTGGTAAGACCTTAGCTCAAAGCTTTAGAGAGATCAAGGAATACAGAGGAAATGAGTTTGGTTTAATAGTATCTGCGAAGGCTAATAAGGCTGTGGTAGTGCTATGAGGAGGTCTATAACCATGCTGCATTCGGGTTAGGAGCTTTTCTGAAGGATGGGTTGAAGAACGTCTTGTGAATGCACTTCTGCAGAAGTTTTGAAAGGGGATAGTATGGTGATAGGTTTAAAACTGGTTACATCAGATGAAGTTCCTCCTTTATGATGGGGGGGTGAGGAAGAATTGTTTTTTTTTCAAAGAGAAGGATTGTATGCTTCCTTGATAGATTTATTTATGAAAACACACATGGGATATCTAGAACCGGCCGCCAGCTTGAGATAGTCTGCTGGAAGATTATCTCCTGGAGAAGAACAACATTTCAGTTTAAGTAGTAATAATTTGGTGTTGGAGGTATGGAAGAGTTTTAGGGTAGAATAGGGGTTGTTTGCTGTCGAGATCCTTGTGAGAAAAATCTTTGATAAGAGCTTTAAGGCTTTCTATAAAATGTATTTTAAACTGAGCAACTATTTCTGAGGGAGCATAATTTTGGAGCAGGATTAGGAATAGTGGTTGTTCCATGGTGAAGAATATTATTAATAAAAGACCATCATTTTTTAAGGTTGGAATACTGATTTAGCAAGGGGATATTCATGTAGATTTCCTTGTCTGTCTTAATCTGTCTTTTAGTACTGTTAGGTAATTCTTTAAAGTATTGTCGGTTTGGGGAGATCTATGTTCTAGCCATTCTTTCCAAGCCCTATCTCTTCATGTATTAGGTAACCTCTTTGAGTGGATAATCAAGGAGTATAATTATTCTTTACTGTTTTTTGTTATGGTTGGAGCCAGGCTCTTGCGGGTTTAAATGACAAGTGTATTAAATTTGTGTAAAGTTTCATCAAGTGGAATATTTTTCAGGATAGACAAGTTAAAGGATCTCAGGTTTATACAAAACCTTCCACAAACCTCAAGCTTGTAACCCCAAAGAAAGTGAAGAGGCACCAAGACCGAAATGGACTTCAAATAATTTCTTAGTTTAGCACTTTCATCGGTAATCAACCATTGACTTCTTCAGAACAAATAATCACTTCAAAACACCCTTCCATTTATAGTAAAACCAAATCACATGACCCTAACTTAATCACATTGAACTAAATTAATGAAATAAAATATAACAAATTGACAGCATCAAATACACAACATAAAAACACAAACTATGTCCAATATGAAAAAAAACCTGAAATATCACTTTTTTAATTGTTAATATATAAAAAAAAACATAGACATACCTATGTTACCATCAAAAGCCTGGAGGCTTTAAGAACTTCAAATTCATTCAAATAAATATAGTACAAAACCTGAATGAATATGGGCTTGGCAGGTGAAACATAGTTTAAACTGCATTAATCCAGTCAAAATCAGTATAGAAAAACCACCTAGGGAATGCCTAACTCTAGGGCTGAGTGGAACCCACCATTAATCAAGAAATAAAAATCAGCTTTCAATTTAAGTACACTCGTAATGGCAGTCACTTCAGTGAGGCCAGGGGGATGAGCGGCATTGCATCTCAATTGCCACATTAACTCTTTATAGCCTAAGAATAATTCAAGGGTTCCTATTAGAAGACTGAAGGCGCATTCTTTTGAATGCATTTTGAATTAACTTAAAAGACTGAAATGGCAAAATATCGAAGCAGCTTTAAAGCATATTCTTTCCCTGGGAAAGAATTCACTTGGCCACTTCATTACTTTGCCGTTTTCGGCACTGTAGTGCGGTCTCGAAGTTGGTATATTTAAGTAGTGAGGGTTTGGGGGGCACAGCTCCTCACTTAATGTAATGTTTAAAGTGTTTTGTTTTTTTATTTTTTTTTGTTGGAAGCTGTTCTGACAGTTCGACATTGTAAGCTTTCACTTACATAGGGTTGATTAATCACGTTCACTTTTTTAAGCATTCGGTTATCTAATATAGACCCTAATTCAATAGGTCCAGCCCTTGGCCACCCCCTCCACATGATCAATAGCTGTAAATTTAAAATTGTGACATGGGAATTTACTAATATGCTTCATTAAAGCATTGTTCCTATTAAATTTCTGAATATCATATGTGCGCTGATAAATACGCTTCCTGAAACTGTTGATAGTCTTACCAATATAGAAACATTTACAACTTTGGTATATGGCCATGTAAACTTAGGCCTTGCTATGACAATCAAATTTATGTCATAAAGTGATGTTGCCAAAACCTTTAAAGTCAACAGCCTCCCCCTCAAAAATGAACTGACACTGGGGACAGTGGCCGCATTTTTTTATTCTGTCTTTTGAGGTCACATTTGGAACTCTCTTAATGAAGTTCTTAAAACAAATATCCTGTCTATAGACCACCACTGGTTTAGTACCTACCTTTTTTAGGTGTTCTTTGCCAACCTCAAATATAGCCCAGTTCTTACCAATAATGTCCTTGATATCCTGATAATGTACATTATAGGATAGGACAAGGGCATTGTTGAACTAATTGGGGGTGTTACTCCCTGAAGTAGTTTTGTTCCATCTCAAATGAACATCATGATCCAATAATCCCAACAGGGGAAAAATACTCTTCTTGTCTCTTCCAGGTTACCTCATCCAAAATTGGGTCAAGAAAAGTAACAGGGTAACCTCTCCTAATAAGCATACCCCTCAGAATTTCTCTCCCTCAGGAAAACACAAGGGTCACTGATCATGCATGCTAGAAGAAAGCATTGGCCCTTGATGAGGGATCTTTTTTGATATATAAAGTGACAACTTTCAAAATGTAACAAAGAATTTGAATATGTCAGTTTCCTATATTAGGAAGACATAAACTGCTGATTCACTCTTCTTGTATAATGAAATGTCTAGATAATTGACTACCACCTCATTGGTGCCAATGATCCTGGTGCTGGAATTCAAAAAATCAAAAAGCTCATTCAGTTGATTCCTACTTCCACTCCAAAAAATGATTATATTGTCTAGGCAACGCCCATAAAATCTACAATAATGGAACAATTCAGATGGAAAAAATGTGTTGACCTCTGTCAAAGGAAAAGCAACTTAAAAATGATCAACACACGGCAGGTTCAGGTTAAGGCACTTTAATCTTTCAGCAAGGAGACAAAAACGTGCTAATACAGAGTTTGTCTAACTAGAATCAGGAAGTGAAGCTATTCTTATACATTTCTTACAAGGCATTGCCTACCAAGCTGATGTAATAAATCACAAGTTCTTTCAATATTATTTCACAGCAGCTGTTTGTCCATGATTTTCTGCTGGCATATCAAGTTTACAAAAAAACTTCCTAAGAAAAACAACGTGGCCTTGATGACCACCGGTCAGATATGACTTCTCACTATGCAATGTTACCATTCAAGGTACTATGGCTAATTTGAGCACAAAGCAAGTACAGATTATACTTCATTTCTTCAAGCAATCATTGTCTAACTGTATCTAGTTTTTCTGCAGCTGTGCATGTTCTCATAACACGAACAGAGCTGATTGTTCAAGTTCAGTAACATTATAGAAAACAGTATTGTTCTATTCATTAATTTCTTGACCTAGCAGATAATCACCTGCTTCTCAGTATATTTCCAAAAAGGCATAAACTGAATTTTGCTGTGCTAGCAAATACTAGGTCAGAGAGCATCTTGCAATTTCAGAAAGCATACTGCAGTTTGAAAAAGCATCTTATAATTTCATACAGAATTAAGCTGTACATAAAATAGAATGAAATGTGTTAACCCTTTTAGCTTCTAATAAGCACTAAACATATACATTAATACATATTTTTCTAACATTTCCCCCCTGTTAATACTTTTTATTCTATTTTCAAAAGCATAAACAGTTTGCTTCTTCTCCTAACCTCTTCTGTTCAAGATTTGCAGTTAAGAGAGTCATTCGGTTTAAACTTATGAAAATGTTTCACTTTTCAACAGTTCTTCAATTTCAGTACTTTGATATAAACTCTCAGAAACTGACATGTCTATAAAATCTTTGATTAATCTTTTCCTGCAGGGAATACCACAACAAACACACACTCCCAATTGGAGTAATCCCACACAAATGGCAATCAGGATGTTCATTAGGATGCTACCCCACCCCCCAAACAAATTCTGGAAAAAGTCCGTCAGTGGGTTTGGGCCTGGTTTGGTCATGGCCGACACTTGCTGAATCACCTCAAGATGGTCATTTATCTCATGCTGGTTGTCAGGAATATATGAACAGCACTCCTCTTTTATTATAGCGCACATACCACCTTTCGCCACTAGGGTGAAGTCAAGAGCCATGCGGTTTTGAAGCACCACAGTTCTCATAGCGTTCATTTCATCAGTCATTAATTCGAGAGCAGAAAAAGTTGCATTACTCATTACTTCGAGAAGTTTGGACAGTTTTCTCAGCTCCCAAATCGATTTCACTGTGCCATATGCAGGGGCTATACCTGCCCACAATATAATAGTGTCACTCAAGTCCATGTGTGTCAGTTTATCTTTGTTTTTCATGGAATTATGGTTTCTCCAGCCTGCTTCAATTCATCCCACTGGATTTTCAGGCCTTTTGATTGGATTTCCGGTTTTCTTGGTGACCTCTCTGACATTTCAAATTCTTCCCTGAGGCAAGACTGCAGTGTGTCGTATGGCCGGAACCAGGTAACCCAAAAAACAGCTGCCGGACTAGTTCTCAGGTAACCATTTGTATGCTTTTTTCCCCACAAACAAAATAACAATTCTCTATTTTAGTATTAATATACACTTGCCCTGCATGAAATATTTTCTTATCAATAATAGATAGTTGTTTAAAAAGAACAGTATTACATTGTATCTCATCAATAGTTTTATGTAGCAACTCAAGATATGAGTCATAGTTTGCATCACAGATATAACCTGCATTATTGGCTTTGGTATAACATTTGTAAGGAACAGTCACATTACAATTACTCCAACCTACCTGAACAGTATCATTTTTGTAAAAACACACAATTCCCTTTTGTGTAAAAGGCAGGTACAATGCTATTTTGTCTTGTGATTTTACAGTTGTAGTATCAAAAATCAAATTTTCCCAGGTCTCATTGACCCCTAGGGGGACAGCAGTAATTAATAATCCCCCGTATGCTGTTGGTATAGCTGTGCAAATCCAGCAATTCAAAACATTAAAAGTTTCAGCATACACATATTTAATTGCTTGGTAAGTGTAAAAGTTCGGATGCCAGTCTGAGTGATTCACGTTTATTCAGTTCAGCTCGTGTGGCTGGAAAAAGGAAAGGTCACAACAAAAAGATTAATGTTATCAGTATGGCCAACAGAATGATCATGCACTTCTGAGGTTGTTCAACATTTCTATTTGCTCCGTATCTGGTCATTTTGTTCTTGTGTAACAGTAACAAGTATTTTGTCCAGTTCAAAGTTTTTAACCAATTTACAGCGTGTCAGATGAATCCAGGACGCTCGCTCTGCGATCTTGACTGCAGTGGCTGTTGACAGTAGCACTTGGTACAGCCCTTCCCACTTCGGTGTGGTCCAATTCTTCTTCTTGATAACTTTCACCCAGGCCCATGTGCCTGGGACTACTGCTGCTTCTGATGGTCTGGCTTGTTCTTTATCTGAAACAGAATTTAACTGCAAAAGTTGATTATTACTTAAAAGTCGTCTCATGTATTCTGCAAGTGAACTGTCAGCATCTTGGTCTGCAGGCATTAGAGGTTTCCACTGAGGTATATAATATGCCCTCCCAAACAGTATTTCAAAAGAAGTTAACCCCTTTGCATTTGGAACAGTTCTCATGCTCAACAGTGCCAGAGGAAGGCAGTGCACCCAGTTCTTCTGAATCTCACTAATCAATTTCCTAAGTTTGTTTTTCAAAACCCCATAATGCCTCTCTACTAATCCTGCGGATTGGGGGTGGTATGCACAATGGTTCTTTAAGGAAATTCCGAAATATCGGTTCAACTGTTGTATAGTTTGATTTACAAAGTGTGTGCCATTGTCACTGTAGATCTTTTCCGGTATGCCAAATCTAGGAATAATTTCTTTAACAAGGACTTTTGCAACAGTAGCTGCATCTAGATTTTTGGTTGGAAAAGCTTCCACCCATTTGGAAAACATATCTATAATGACAAGACAATATTTTTTATTTTCACATTTGTTTAGTTCTGTGAAATCCATACAGATAGTATGGAACAGGTACGGTGGCGTTGGGAAACTCCCTTGCTTAGGCTTTAATGCCCCTTGTGCATGATGCTTGTTACAAACACGGCATGCTGCACAAAAATGTTTTGTGTAGTTTGTAAATCCATATGCAGTGAACACTCGGTTCACTAACTGTACCATCCCCCCTGTTGAGACATGGCACTGCCATAGCTCAACAAAGCTGCATATCTAAACAAGTTAGACGGCAAAATTGGTTTTCCTTCTTTGGAGATGTACAGCCCTTTCTCAAGAATTGCTCCTCGTTTTATCCATTTTTGTTTTTCTACATTTGTAGTAAGTGTCTGCATTGTTTTCAACATTTCTAAATCTAAAATCTCAGAAGGTTGTAATTCCTCACTCAAAAGAAATACTTCTGAAGCTGAAGCTGCCTGCTTTGCAGCTGTATCAGCTCTTGCATTACCTTTTGAAATCCTATCCTGTTGCTTGGTATGAGCTACACATTTACAAATAGCTACTTTCTGAGGTAACTGAATAGATTCTTACAAATCTAAAATAAATTGCGCATGATTAATCAGTTTACCAGTAGATGTTATCATTCCCCTATTTTTCCACTGTTGTGCAAAAACATGTACAGTAGAAAAAGCGTACTGGCTGTCAGTGAAAATGTTCACACATTTACCCTTTGCTAAGGTACAAGCCCTTGTCAGGGCAATCAATTCTGCTGCTTGTGCAGATAAGTTGTGTGGTAAAGACTTTGCTTCTAAAATCTCAGTATCAGAAACTACTGCATACCCCACTAGGTTCTGTCCTGTAGGACCCCTTCTGCATAAGCCGTCCACGTAATATGTCACCTCAGCATTATCCAAGGGAACATCCGTTAGATCTTTTCTAGGCAGTGTCTTTTGCTCAATCTCCTGCAGGCAGCTGTGTGGTGTGCCATCCGCAGGGGTCGGGAGCAAGGTAGACGGGTTTAAAGTTGTACATCGTTCAATTGTCATATGAGGTTGTCTCAAGAGTATAGTCGTACAGGAAAGATGTCTAGCAGGAGAAAGATATGCTACTTTTTCTTGCAGTAAAATAATTGCGACTGCATGAGGCACTCTCAATGTGAGAGGGTGGAACAACACTACTGAGGCCGAAGCCTGTACTGCCATTGCAGCTGCAACTACTGCTTGTACACAGTGGGGCAGGGATCGCGCCACTGGGTCCAGCTGTGATGAATAATAAGCTATGGGGCGTTGCTTATCCCCATGCTGCTGTGTTAACACTGATGTCATGTAACCTTGCTTACAATCTACAGTTAGGAAAAAACGTTTATGATAGTTTGGTAATCCTAAAACTAATGAGGATGCTATCAGTTGTTTCAGTTTGCAGAAAGCTGATTCTGCTTCTGATGTCCATTGTAATAAATCTTGTGCTGCCATAGGCTTCTTGTATATCAAGTTGGTCAGTGGAGCAGACTCCAAGGCATAGTTTGGAATCCAACTCCGACAGAAGTTAGTTGTGCCCAGGAAGGACATCATTTCCTTCTTGGTAGTCGGTTTCGGTGCTTGTAAAATTGCTATCTTCCTATCTTCATCTAATGTTCTGCCTTCTTTGGATATTACATATCCCAGATATTTAACCTGCTTTCTCCAAAGTTGCAATTTGTTTTTGTTTACTTTATGTCCTTGAGCGGCTAAAAATTGTAGTAATGCTATGGTATCTTCCCTGCATTCTTGCTGGGTGGGGGCTGCCAGCAGGATGTCATCTACATAAAGTAAAATTTGGCTGCCTCTTGGTGGGCTAAATCCCACCAAGTTGCTTGCCATCTCTTGTGCAAATATTGTTGGGCTTTCACAATACCCCTGTGGTAGTCACGTATATGTATACCTTTTTCCCTGAAATGTGAATGCAAACCAATGTTGGCTGTCAGGGTGTATCGGTATTGAAAAGAATGCATTGCTAATATCTACCACAGAAAAATACTTCTGTTGAGGCTTCAAATCATTTAATATGGTGTGTGGATTTGGCACTGTAGGTGCTCTAGGTATTACTGCATCATTTACAGCTTGTAAGTCTTGGACCATACGCCATTCTCTGTTTGCTTTCCTGACAGGAAATAAAGGTGTGTTACATGGTGAATCAGGAGATTCTATCAGTACTCCTTCCTTAAGTAAAGCTGCTATTATAGGTTTGATTCCTACTTCTACATCCTTTCTTAAGGGATACTGTCTCTTTTGAGGTCTGAATGCTGATTTTGGCGTAATAGTAACTGGTCCTGCTGTACGAATTAGTCCTACATCTGATTTCCCTGTTGACCAGAGAGTTTCTGGTATGCTCCGTAAAGTTTTTTCTTCCTCTTCTAGTAAGAGTGCTAATCAGCTGTCCTCAATAGACTGCAAGTGTACAGCTGGGTGTGTCTGCATTATCCAATTTAACTTCTGCTTCTGTACTCCCTGGTCTGACAATTCTAACTCTGTTTGTTTTTCCCACTTTGTGACTTTTTCTCCAAGATCTGCCCATTTCACATTCTTGTCCTTATTTAAACTAACATGTGGTAATCAATTAGATTTATAGAGTGCAAAGAATTCCTGGGGCAATGAACAGCTAACTACACTGTTCTCTTCTGTGTCCCAGTACAGATTACGTAATACTAATCTGTTTGCATGGTTTTTAAACAGTTCTTGCTCATATTCCTTATCAGGTCCTGGTGTGCTACAATAATACAGAGTACAGTGCAACAAATGCTGTTTATCAGTGTCAAGGGAGGGGGACTTACTGATGGCTACGTTCATCAGTTCTTCGGTTACTGCCCCTGGACCAGTCGTGACTAAGTCCTGGCTGTACCAATAAAATGTTTCGCCCTCCGGTCGCACCACAAAAGTATCCATTTGTCGCTGTGCTTCCATACCCTGCATAGTCGGTACTACTGCTATGCCAAATATCTGCATAACATCTCTGCCCAAAAGGTTCACTGGGCATTTTGCAGAAGCAACAATTTTGCTTTTCTGGGTCATCCCTGAAACAGGGTCAGTTATTGCTATGTTATGGGAGAGTGGCTCCCGATATAGCTGTCCATTAGCTGCTTTCACTAATATGTAATCAAGTGATTCCGAATTTTCTGGTAGTTTGGAAGGATGTATCAGGGTTCGTGAAGCCCCTGAGTCACACAGGAATGTAACTTCCCTCCCCTCTACCAGAAGTGTAACTTCCAGTTTTGTGTCTGCTAAATAGAGCTCTAGGCTTAATAATGCTAAGTCCAAAATTTCACTTTCTTCACCATCGGTGATTTCTTGTACTTCCTCTGTTTCTTCTATCACATCCTCTAGTCCCTCTATCACATTTGCATTTGTCTTTTCTGGTTACTTCCTTCTAGTGATTCTTGACTGTCATATAGTCAGTCTTCACCCTCCTTATCTTCCATGGCTACCTTCTTGTTTTGCTTGCAATCCCTTGCTAAATGTCCCTTCTTTCCACACTTAAAACATTCACCCCTTTTCTTTCTCTCTTCAAACTCTTCTGATCGTTTATCAGATTGTTTGTTTCTCTCTTCAAACTCTTCTGATCGTTTATCAGATTGTTTGTTTCCCGGGGCATTTTTCTTGGCCTTTTTTCCGGACTGTACTACATAAACTTCTGCTCCATCTTCTACAGAAAATACTTGGGCTTTCTTTTTCTTTTTCTTTTTCTTTTTACTGTTAAAATGCCTTTCGGCATGCCTAGCATCTAGCATATTCATGTAGTGACTGTAATCTACTCGTACGATGGTCTACCATGTGCTTTGTAATAAAGCTGCTTATAGGCAAAATACTGCCTTTCAAAAATGCATTCTTTAATTGCTGCTCATACGGGGAATCATGTGTTTGGTCTTAGGTACCTGCATTCCACAATGGTTGTTAAAACACTCTAATAAACTAGCATAATATCTGTCAACAGTTTCACCTTCCTGTTGAATACATTGATTAATGCAAGTCCAGTCTGCCCTAGGCTTCCACTTCTCAGAGATTCGGTCTGTTAGACCTTTCTGTTATCCAGTTCTGCGTTGCTATGTGGGAGTGGCTTATGTTCTGCATCACGGGGATTCCAGTTGCCACTGATTATGTGCCAATCTGGACCTACGATTTGTCTGACTACCTTTTCTACTTCTCCATTTAAATGATAACTTAACCTCATGCCCTGTAAGTCTTCTAAGAATTTTCTAAAATTAACCTTTTGATGGGGAATTCCCTCTGTGGCTTTCCGGATATCTTCCGGTGTCCACAGTCTATATACTAGGAGAGTTGAGTCCTGTCCTGCCTGTCCTGCCTGAGGATTTGGTACTTCTGTGAGTGGACATATCTCTTCTTCACTCATAGCTCGTGAATTTTTGTTTATTTCATATAACTCAGTATCTCCTCTTAAGTTACGTGCTCGAGACCTAGTCTCGATGGGATCTCTAACATATGGTCTTGGCTTTGCGGTAACAGCCAGGTATAGCGGAGGTGGACCAGCTTGTCCACTCGCTTCATATTCTGGTGTGGGAAGCGGAGGGGGCGGAGGGGCTGATGCTATTACCAAATTATTATCTTCTTTATCTAAAAACATTTTGAATTATTACTTTTTTGTTCCCTACAGTTTGCTTCCTCAATCCACCTGTGTGCCTGAGGAATACCCAATTGACGCTGCTTTTTTACCTGACCTTTTGCGTCAGTTTAAGCTGTTTGATGAGTTTAATAAGCAAGGATTTTTCTAATTTGCCATTAAATTCATATTTATTAACCCATTTTGTATAGTATCTAACATTGTCGGCACGCTGTAATTGCATATATTTTGCATCTTCGGTTAGCGGTGGGTCTTGGGAACTTTTTGTGCACTTATTACCCATATTGTTCTGACTGTTAAAAAATGTTATGTAACCCTTCTTATTTTCACATGGTACCACGATTTTCTGTTTCACAGTTTATCTAGAATAACTGTCTTACCTATTCTGTTTCCCTGATCTGTGACAAGACTGCAATCTTTCTGTCCCTTGTTTGTACAAAACAAATCTCCTGACAGATGATTCAAATCAAGTCCCTGATCTAAAACAGAAAAAAGGTAAATCTCACCTTACCTGAGCCTCCGTGATTGACCGTCTCTGGTTCATATGCTAACTCGTCCTCCAGTTGCAGATCAGAAAAGTGGCTGGCCTCTTTTGAACGACAATTCAGTCGGAGGTCTTTCAAAGCAGAAGAACCGATGTGGTCTCTTCCCCGTACGGTTTCATGCCACCTGGCCCATCTGACCTGAGGTGAAGTGAGAGTTTCCGGTCCAGAGGACCAATCTGTCAAAGGAAAAACAACTTAAAAATGATCAACACACGGCAGGTTCAGGTTAAGGCACTTTAATCTTGCAGCAAGGAGACAAAAATGTGCTAATGCAGAGTTTGTCTAACTAGAATCAGGAATTGAAGCTATTCTTATACATTTCTTACAAGGCATTGCCTACTAAGCTGACATAATAAAGCACAAGTTCTTTCAATATTATTTCACAGCAGCTGTTTGTCCATGATTTTCTGCTGGCATATCAAGTTTACAAAAAAACTTCCTAAGAAAAACACCGTGGCCTTGATGACCACCGGTCAGATATGACTTCTCACTATGCAATGTTACCATTCAAGGTACTATGGCTAATTTGAGCACAAAGCAAGTACAGATTATACTTCATTTCTTCAAGCAATCATTGTCTAACTGTATCTAGTTTTTCTGCAACTGTGCATGTTCTCATAACACGAACAGAGCTGATTGTTCAAGTTCAGTAAAATTATAGAAAACAGTATTGTTCTATTCATTAATTTCCTGACCTAGCAGATAATCACCTGCTTCTCAGTATATTTCCAAAAAGGCATAAACATGAATTTTGCTGTGCTAGCAAATACTAGGTCAGAGAGCATCTTGCAATTTCAGAAAGCATACTGCAGTTTGAAAAATCATCTTATAATTTCATACAGAATTAAGCTGTACATAAAATAGAATGAAATGTGTTAACCCTTTTAGCTTCTAATAAGCACTAAACATATACATTAATATATATTTTTCTAACAACCTCCCATTGAGCCAATACAGTATTGGACAATGTTGGAGGCACAAGCAGCCCCCATCACCATGCCCTTTTCTGTTTAATCAACTGATTGTCAAAAATTATAAAGTTGTTTTCTAAGATAATTTCCATCAGAGTCCTGAACATCAAGATTCTAGAATGCTCGAACTCAGAATAATGGCAAAGAAAATCATAAAACATTTCTAAACCTTCAAAATGGGGAATGACTGTAAATAAATCTTTGATGTCAGTAGTAACAAAAATCAGTTGGTCAGAATACAATTCCTTGGATGCTTTTCTTAAACAATCCCATGAGACTTTAAATATATGCTTGAATTTGGATAATAAACCTTTCAAGTGGAAGTCCACAAAATTTGCTATATTGAATTTTAGAGGCCTTGGCATCCATAATGGTTCGGGGGGGGTGTGCTCTGTAATGTTTTTGTTGATTTTGGGAATACCAAAGACCATAGATATTTGGGGGGGGAGTAAAACTCAAAAACTGAAACTCACTGATAGTGATTTGATTCTCTAGTAACAAATCATTCAAAATAACATCAATGTGTCTATATGCAATGTTCAACTCGTTTATGGAAACCTCCTCATAATTATCACTAAACAAGAATAACATTTTGCTGACATAAAGCTGGTTATCCATAACAACAAGTCCACCACCCTTATCAGGTTTCATAACTCTAATGGACTTGTGTTTTGAAGTGATTATTTGTTCTGAAGAAGTCAATGGTTGATTACCTACAAGACCGCTAAACTAATAAATTCTTTAAAGTCTGTTTTGGTCTTGGTACTTTTTCACTTTGTTTGTGATCTCAGTATTATGTTAAATGTATTGGGGTTAAAATTAGTGAGGTTACAGGAAGTTTAAGTGTTGTTTAACTTGATAGGTGCCGAGTCTGTTTACATATATATAGAGAGACTGGGTCACAGAGGGTGCCACTAGAGGCATGTTTTTGTGCATTTTAATTTTTAGACAACTAAACAAAGATAACAAGGCTAGGCTGCTAATAAAAGATTTGGGCATCATCTTTAACATCCCTACTGACTTTAGTATGCGTGTGTGCTTACTCATGTTTGGTCAAGTGCAGCAGGTTTTAACTGTAAGCCTCAAGCAACATAATAAACTGTTGCAGCTGACAGACTGTCTTCACACATTCTGCGTGCGTTTTCCATTCACTCCATATGTCAAACGGATTGCAAACATGGCCTTAGTCTATGATACTGGCTTTATCAACACATTTTGGTATTTATGACTGGCATTGTGGCATACAGGGATGGAGGCCTGACTACAACCCCTCTAACCCGGGTTCAGACAGCAGCCTAAACACTGAAAGAACCAGCCAAAGAAGTAAAAGAAAAGATATCATGCTCCTTTGTGAATGTGGATTTATGTAGACTCAAATACACATCCCCAGTCTCTAAGTATACTTTCTTCAAGTTAGTGCATCCATGGAGGTAGCATATTTAGATATGGAAGGTTTGGGAGAAGCATCCCACTTGACAGGGAGCATGGGGGTGCAGTCCACATCAAAAACAATATTGCATTTTTTTTTTTGCTTGTATTTGCAAGTAATTACATTATTGGGCAGTTATCTGCATTATTACCATGCCATTTACTGGCTCACACTCTGACAGAAGTGACTTGGCAGAAATCCCTGCAATCAGCAAGATGGTCAGCAGATGCAGTGCTCGAAAAATCCTTTATTTTCTGTGATAATTTAAGAAACATGTTGGAATGCTGACTATCTGTTCATGTGAGTATACTACTGGCCCAAAACATAAGGAACAAAGCATGTGCATTTTTAATGTGGAGCTGGTCAAGTAACTAATTTCAGACTATAGCATTTGAGAACATCAGATGTCAGTCACCTGATCAGCTTAGTGAATGAGAACACAATCAGCAGCTTGTCTGATTTGGTCAACTTCATTAACTTGCCATGTTTATTCATCAAGGTTCTGCTAGTGCTGCTTCAAATTGCTGCCCAAAAATGTGCACTTTTTTTTAATCAAAGCAATTAATCTGTATCCTTCAGATATTAGGGCAATGCATATTCTTCAACTCCTTAGACAAGAACTCTGGATAAAGCCAAAAATAATGGAGGGACAAAAGCCCAAAATCAGGGACAGAAATATAGCATCTGTATTCTTAAGCTTGAATTCTCACATATTAATTCATCGATTACAATCCATTGGCTAACATTTTATATTTCTGTCTTTTATATTTTTTGGTGCCCTTTGGGATATCATTACAATGATCCAACCCCAGTGCCCCACATCCATGCCAGGTCAACCAGTTTGATTCTGACACATAGGCTTACTCCAATATTTCTGGAGACAGTTATAGATCCTAAGGATGTCCTGAAGGCTCAGCCATTTCCACTTCCATCCTGGATTTTTTTTATCTGCCTAATTTCCAGCCTCACCTCCCACACTCATCAGTCTCTATTATAGGGCAACTCCACTCTTTGATGAATAACTCCCTTAAGGGAGCATCATTGACAGATGCCATCTCATGCTGGATGGGCACCCCCATCCCTACATGCTGGCCCATCATTCACATATGACAGTAATCAAACTTATGTTGACTGGGCTGTAGTCAGGGTTTTATCCCTCTATGCCTCTGGAGCCTTGGTTAACATTTTATTATCCACCCAAGATGCAACCTTTTTAAAAATTAATGGTATCAGTTAAGTCTGCACAAAGAAATACAGTATCTCTAAGTTCCCATTTCCTGATGTGATTGGCATAAGCTTTTTTAGATTTGGAAGCATACAATAAAAGGAATATCAGAATTTTATTTTTTTAAAGGGCTTTATCTGGAAGAATTGAAGTTTTCATTAATGTATCTAATATCAGATGTAGTGCAATCATTTTAATCAATATGTCTATCTTCAAATATGAAAACATGTTACTTCCATTTTTGATTATCAAATAAGTGAATTGATTAACTTCTCATAGTTTATCTTAATACAATCTATAACCTTAGTTATAATAATTGCTAAGTATTTAAGTTAATCTTTATCTTTACTTAGATCGTTTTAGATTCAGTGAATCATTAATGGTCTGATTAGTAACATATCTGTGTTATGTTTATTTTCAATGTAAATATTTTTCATAAATTCAGTACTTATATTTTGAGAATTATTTATATCTCCTAAATTGACCATGATGTCATCAACAAACTTACTTTGTATATTTGATTATTTATCATCTGATACTCTTAACAGATGGCTCAATAGCAAGTACAAAAATTAATAGGAAAATAGGACATCTCTGTTCTGTACCCTTAGACAGATTAACTGATTAGGAAATTAACCTCTATACTGAAACAAGCTTTGGGACCCAAATATATATTGAACATATTTAGAAATTTCCCAGGTAGATCATAATGTTCTAATACATAGATATTCCACTTTACTGAATCAGAATTTGTTTCTTTGTCTAATGGAATCAATAGATTTTTTTTCTATTTTTTTTCTGTTTGAATAATCAGTGAAAAGTCTTTTGATATTATCTTTCATTTGTGTCATTATAAAGATTGTTTTATTTTTATGCATAATATTATCCAGTTTTGAATTCAATCTGTTGCAAAAACTGACATAAATAACTATTTTCAGAATTGAAATAGGATTATATATTGAATGCATTTCTGGGTCTTTATTCTGTTTTATGTTAAGTAAAATAACAGAATATTCCAAGAATGAGGCATTTGACAGAAAGCTTATATCACATAAATATTTTCAATAGTTTTACAGTATTTTGAGATAGAAACCTGTATAGCTCTGTAATAATGTAATATCTACTCCAGGAGCTTTGTTAAGTTTTAATTTTTTATTTGGAATTTTGGTTGAGTTCCTGAAATGTGTCTACTTAATTCTTTAACTCAGATGTCAATTTAATTTTAAAATTTTTCTTTAAATATTTATTTAAAACAGCTTCTTTAACATTTTCATTAGGACTTTTGTTAATTTCTACAATATTTCTTCTATATCTGACAGTTTCTTATTAGAATCAGTGAAGAATGAATATTTTATTTCTTTAAACTTTTGTTTAGATTTGTTAGCAAACCTGTGTAACCTTGTGTCATAAATGAGTTGAGTTTATATTTCTTGAAGATCTGTTATTTATACATGTGAGTGGGTGCATGAGTATATGTGTGTGTGTGTGTGTGTGTGTGTGTGTGTGTGTGTGTGTGTGTGTGTGTATGTTTGTGTGTTCACATGTGTATAATGTCGGGGTTCAAGTGAATACTATATTTTAAACATATATATATATATATATATATATATATATATATATATATAAAATCTATCATTGTATTAAAACTAATTGCATTGTAATAAGACAAAGGGCAGGAAATAATTCTAACTTTATCAGTATTATTTTTCAGTTCATTTGAGATGTATAACCTGTGACTTCTATATTGTATGTCATACACATATAAATGAGTGAAAAACAAGCAATCAGAGTCTGTCATATCTAAAATATCTTTAAAAATCATATAGTCATCCACTTTTTCAACATATTAGACACTACTGAAATCATTTATTATTCTTGGCAGAAGTACCTTACTTGCCTAATACACATGATCTCCTCCTGAAATTAAACTTTTCTGATTATAGAATAAAATTTCACAATTAGCATTTTAATAGTACAAATAGTTTTCTTGTGAAGAGATTTTTTTCACAATTTCATAGCTGGACAAATATTGCCAATGACGCAAACAGTTCTCACCCCTGTTTTTTGTTCTTTTAGAAAAAAGCATTTAAACAAGTAACTTGAATAACTTTATCTGAACTATTCTTCAGAAAAAAGAATGCAACTACTTCCATTAACCTTCAGAAAACTTAGATGCCTAGCAAATGTTTACAGTTTCCTTCTTCCATACAAACCAGTACAGAATACTACATGAAGCCCACTATTTCTCACAGCAAAGTTATTAAATATATGTTGTTTCTCCTCAGCATGTACATTTTATAAGCAAACATACACTTATCTTAAACTGATTTATCTGTAGGCAGCACATACAAAGAGGCACTGACTTATATTGCATGTCTATAAAAGAATAAAAAGACAACTTACTTGCCCTTGATATTTTGGAATTGACTGTCTTCCAATTAACCTTCTCCATAGCCAGCCTTTTCAGAGATGTATCATACCAGTTCGTATTTTCTGTTGCTTTTAATAATATTATTTTGTAAACAGACATTGTGTCTTTTATAGTATTTTGCTGAAAAAAGCAGATGGACTTTAACAATATTTTCAGTTCTTTGATAAGAGAAATATGTGCTTTCCTTTTCTTTGTACTACTTTGAGCAAGTGTTATCAAATCTTACATAATTTTCTTATATTTTAGACAGAACATTCCACTAGGCAGTTTTTATAACAAATTATTTATCTATATAAGAATTTAATTTCTGTGTGAGGGATGATGGAGGAGATTCTTTTCTTGGGGGGGTTGATTTAGACAAAGTTGATGTGCTGTCTCTCTCTCTCTCTTAGTCGCATGTGAAAATGTTTTGAGAATGCTCAAAAATTTAGGTCCATAAAATAAGGAAATTCATTGTGTTGTAATCCTAAGATTTTCTTGAGACCCATAAATTCTTAAATTGGTCCTTCCCTTTGGTTCTTTCTTTACTCCAGATGATCTAGCTTTACCAGAAGCCAGTTATTTTGTTTCAGTAAAAATTACCCTTGTATCTCTTTTTTCTGTCAGTCTCTCTTCCATCTCATTTAATGTGCCTTCCACACCATTTCCTTTTTGTGCACTATATTGCTCAACTGTGTTTGTCAGCATTTCAGTTTATTGCAGTCTGAAAAGTCCATTATTAAATCCATTCTGTCCAGTTTTGGAAACCTTTCATGTACACGACAGACAGATGAGGCAAGTACTTTTCTTGTGTGGATATTCCTGTGTAGAGGGCATAGAATGATTATATTTTTTTTACAAAACAAGAATGAGACACTGATAAATTTTCCTGTATTAGCATTGGATTATCTGATTAAAAATAAAAAAATACCAAGACCTTCAAAATAAATTTCGTTCAAATATCTAACTATTCTAGCAAGCAGTTTACTTACAGTGTTGTCACTATCTTGCTTACACCCCAAAGAAGCATATCTTACATGTAAAACTATTAATTATTAACGTGTATTGATAGTTTGTTACACCAAAAGACAAATATATCTCTATACTTTATAAAATGTTAAATATAAAGATATCCACATGTAATAGTGCCATGGAAATTACTGCTGTCCTTTTTATGAAATATTAAAGTCAATATCAAAGAAAACTTACCACTTTTTCTAAGCTACCATATTTAGGCTTAATGCTTTTTAACCAAATTAAACATTTCATTATACAGCTGACATAATTTTATTTATTTATTGTTGGCTCTTCTGAGACAAGTGCTATTTCAAACTGTAAACACATGGCATACTTTACAAATTCATCAGTGAGAAATTTCAGTGGCAGCAGTGGCTCTCAAATATGTCAACCCAGTAATGGCGTGATGGGACAATGATTTTCTGTAGAATGAACAAGTAACTTTTTTAAACCTCATTTGGACCACACTGGCAATGATAATTGCTTGACTTAAGTTTTGGAGAGAAGGGAGGCATATTTATTTATTCCTTTTTAATGAAACCATGATTAATTTGTTCACTAACCCCAACATTAGTTTAAAGTGTTTAGAAGTTTTGGACCCCATGAATGCAGCCCCATGAGGGAAGATGAAACACTAACCACTTAAGTATATCATAAGACTGCTAATAGAAACATGTAAACAAATGATGTTGACTGCCATTCAGAACATAATTAGAAATAATTCCTTGTCACAAATACTAAAAGTAAAACACAAATGATCAGAACAGTACAGAATAGAATTACATTGAGATGTAATGAAATAGCAGTTTCTTTAGTATGCATTTTGAAGGAAGATTAGTAAAGCATAGCATGGAAAAAGCCTTAAACTTGGGTAGATAGATGTTATTTGGAAAACAAAATGTGATGATAGTCAATTGGGATAGACTACTAAGTAAGTATACTGAGAGATTAAATGTAATTAAAAGGATTTTGCACTAAACTGTTAAACTGTAGTCACACAGATTGGTACACCGTTAGGATTAGGTCCATATCCATAATGCTATACCCTTTGAGTTGAACATGAAATTTATCTTTCAATCTGGAGCACGTGTTAATATAATCTGAATTTGTGCAGGCAATAGTATCTTGTAAAATAATCTGAATGGCTCTTTGTTCAGATAGGTGTGCAACAGCTAATTAATATTTGTTAGTGAGTTCATCCTTCTCCAAATCACCAGTAGATGTGCATGTAATGTATGAGTAAGTGAGAGTTGTGCTCTTTGATAAAGTAGTACTTTGTTCAGAATGGGTTTCTATTCCTTGCACCCACTGGATTCCGGGGTAGGTGCCACCATCTCCATGACCCTGTAAAAAAAGATACAATTGGTTATCAGAAGATGGACAGATGGCTGGTGGAACAGGGTAGCATACATAATGTAGTGAAAGTAAAAAATTCCTTCAGTTTCTAATAGTCACATTATCTTCTATTTTAGTTTATAACTACAGTGTTGATTATCTTAATTATTAAAACAGTGGTTCAAGACTGCTTTAAAAGTGATCACTTACAAGCATGCAGGTACATAACTAAGCCTGATCAGTTTAATAGCATAGATAATAAGCATTAATTTATGACATATAACTGGTAAGTTATAATGTGGTTTATTTTGATAAATGCAGATCCTTTTTATACAGGTAAAAGATAAAATGCTAGACAATAGGAATCCAGAGCATTTGAAATAAGAAATGATGCACTATCTGCTGCTTTGCATTAATTTATTGTTACAATGATCCATATCTAAGTGCAGCCTTATATTTTATGAAGTTTGAGTATTACCTAGCATGAGATGGTGATACAGAAATTAACTTAGCAAATAAAAAAGTTGTGGATTTAGAGCTTTTATATGCCCTGGTTTGAATGGACCTATTGGACAGAAACCACTACTGAAAAATAATGGAATACACATTATTAGTTTTTGTTAGTCTATATAATAATAGGTTAATTTGGTTACTTATTCAGTCAGATGTATTCTGATGGTACATGTGGGAATAATGTGTTGCTTTTAAATACTTAATTCACTTATTAAAATGCTTTCCCTTTAAAGGTTTAATTTACTTATTGATTTTTTTAACTTTGGTTAGAAAAAACTTAAGAATTAGTTTTTTGTTATAAGCTTTATGCCTGAAGAATGTTAGCTTGATATGTCTACTGTTAACATTATTTATTAAATAATACAGTAGTAGTCGCATTTGTGGCTTTCTCAATATACAAACCAACAATATTTTGTATGCATTGTATAATGTGTTGTTCAATCAGTGTACAAGTTATCAATAACGATACATTTTGTTCTGTGTGCATATTATTTCTGCATGCTAGACCATGACAATAAATGGAATATTTGTTTCACAAGAGACAACTTCATTTTTCAATCCTTATTGTTAGCATACCACTAGATATGTTATCTGGCCGTCTGCAGCTATGAACTCACACAGCATCCTGCAAAACCAATATGTAATCCTTAAGTGAGAAAGTGATGGCTCAAACTACTTCAAGAGGGGAAAGTGATGGCTCAAACTACTTCAAGAGGGGAAAGTGATGGCTCAAACTACTTCAAGAGGGGAAAGTGATGGCTCAAACTACTTCAAGAGGGGAAGTGATGGCTCAAACTACTTCAAGAGGGGAAAGTGATGGCTCAAACTACTTCAAGAGGGGAAAGTGATGGCTCAAACTACTTCAAGAGGGGAAAGTGATGGCTCAAACTACTTCAAGACGGGAATATCAGTCATGGAGTATGTAGTCATTCCTACAAATGATGCCCCTCCTGGCATACCAGGAGTACCTCAAAAACTGCATTTCTTGTGCATGGGTGCATGTATAATGCTGGTGCAAATGTCTTATCATAGTTTTGCTTCTTGAAGACTTACTTTACTTATCTTTACCTGCAGCGGCAACATGCCAAACACCTGTGTTTGGAGCTGGCCATTAGATGGCCTAAGACCCCCGCTGAACCTACATGCTGATGCCTGCATACTGAACATAGTCAACAGCAATGTAGTCAGGAGAAAAAAATCACATCTGTGCCAAAGTGCTCCTCTGCTTGGTAAAGGTATTGTGACCACAGTTGTTACAAAACTGTCCATAAAGTGAATTAATGATACTGATTCAGGTCATCATACCAATACTTCCATTGCTGTCCAGTGTGATGGATACCTGTAGCCCTGAACAAAACTTGGGGCAAGTCATACCAAGCACCTATCTTTTTAACAGGCCATCCTAATGGCACAACAAGCTCTCCTTATAATCTTTATGGATGCAGCACAAGAAATATTTCACTCACCTTGCCATAGTAAGCTGTAAGCCTGTGTTTGGTTGCTGATATAGCTATGGCCAAACAGTCACACTGAGGAGTAATGCAGTGGGCAAGGATGAATGGATGCATGCTTATGAATAACATGTTTGGAATCCTGTGCTCCATCAAATGTCACAACAAATTTAAGTGATTCAAGTTAATTTGTGCTGTATTGACTAACTTGCATACTATTTGTTCTGACTGGCATAAATATTCATGGTATAAAGTTCTACCACCATCTTCAGTTTTAACAATATATAGCAGTACCCAGAAAATATGGATATAATGGTATGGAGTCATTATAAACAAACATAAGAATTGATAAGGCTGATTATGTATGCATTGCATAACTGTACTGTTGTAGGAGCTTGGGGGATAGAAATGTATTCTGTTCTGTTTTAGCTACACATCTCTGCTGTACAAGCCATGTATAGTCCAGGGTAGATATTTCATAAATGCACTAGTAGAACAACAAGCAATATACATATGAAGATATTGGTGTAAACAAGCATATATATGAAACATGCAGGTTTACACAAATATGTGACAGCAGGCATGTGTATGCATGTTTAAAGGGATTAAATGAATCGTCATTGGTTGGTACCGGTAGAAAGACAGGATTTATTCATAATGAATGTACATGAAATGTTATGTGAAGGTAGGAAAGAGAAGGAATTGGTGCTCTAATCTAAGGCACAGCCTACTGTACTTGTTTTTATATGAAACTAAAAATATATGCAAGGTA
Source organism: Protopterus annectens (assembly GCF_019279795.1). Classification (NCBI taxonomy): domain Eukaryota; kingdom Metazoa; phylum Chordata; order Ceratodontiformes; family Protopteridae; genus Protopterus; species Protopterus annectens. The sequence continues at coordinate 422,537,858 of NC_056748.1, forward strand.
ATTCTAGTAATGGTCTGACATTTAACAAAACCTCCAGTGTTATCAGTTAATTTCCATAAAAGGTTTCACAATTCATTATATAGTTTTATGTGATTCTTGTCATATGCTCTGTACTTTCCTTTGTCACCGATTTCTATTACTAGGCTGATAGAATCCATGGTTCTTGCATATGTTACCTTCTGTTCAACATTAGATGTACTACTTTCAGGGGAACTTGTTCAAAGACAATCTTGTCACCGTGGGACCTCATTCTTTTCCTTGAAATATTCCTAGTTCTTGTCAGCAAAATCTGTTTCATACAGTATTCATTTAGTTATATTTTCAATGAACTGCCTAAGTGCAGACAATTAGGATACACTTAGAGAGATAAATACACATAATATACTCATTAAAATAATGACATGTTCATCATCTCTAAAAAGGAGGAGACTGCTTTGGTCTGCAGTGACTACATTGTGGATAGAAGCATATGCAGTCACTCTTTGATCTGTTCTGTCCAGGTATACATGTGCCATAATAGTTAACATAGGACGTGCAAGGCTGGAGAAGCTTGTTGTGCTACAAAAAAACTTCTTTTGTTGGCTGCTTGAGTGCATGGCATGACATATGCTGAAGAAGTGCAAATAAGCAGTTTAAGGACCAAATATTGCAGAGGCTAGTGTGTGTGGTTAGCAGTGTGGGTGGCCACAATAGGTCACTACAGTAGGTTCAGAAGAAAGTAAATGACTTTATTTCATATGCAAAGAGCAAGGCATGTGAAATTGTAGAGTGCAGAACCATTATAGGGAGTGGACAAGCAACAGGAAAATAGTTAACAGAGTTGGAAAAATTCCTATTCATACATTCTCTCCCAAAGCAGCAGCTTCTTCATTCATGGTGGTGGCCTGTATATTGGTGCAAGCCTTGCAAAGTCTAGCCATGTCTCCACTGGAAAAGCACCAGGTTAATAATAACTATTTTCTGTATTAAGTTCACAGTGATAGCTGACTCACGTGCTACCCAGTGCGAGTTCCCAGTCTGGCACTCAAGTCAAAGTGGGGAAGAATGTGTTTTGCCCCATCCCCATTCCTGGACAGCACAATTATTTCTATCCTCAGGACTTAGGGTTTAGAAGAAGAAAAAAGTTGTTATTCATTCCTGTTCCTGTTTTGCTTAATACTAGCACCCGTTTCCTCACTCAGGAGTGAGCCAGATCTTTTCTTACTGAAAAAAAAGTAAACGTCCCTTTCTTCTTTTAAAAAGTGTAGCAAACCCCTCACTACAACTTACCTTACAGCACACACACAGCAGTGAAGCAGGTATTTTACTAATAAAACAAACTCATTCCCATACCAGCATTTAGAAACTGTGACTGTTTTTGATATTATATAATCTGTATATCAATAATGACATTTCAGATGAATTGTTTAGATTTCTAAGAGTGGAAAAAAACAAAAAATATGAATTATTTTTGCTGTTCCTAAAATACATACTATGTTGGAACCACTTCTAAAGCCAATTGCTTTGGCAGCTGGCTTAAAAGCCCCAGACCTTTGGTAAGTATATAGATGGGAAACTTGAGTATATACAACAATATAACATATTTGTTAAAAGATTCTTAGAAATTTTTACAGGCTATTAATGAAGTGAATTTTATATTTGATGTACTTTTTGTAACTGTAGATGTTAGGAATTCTTTTTCAAGAATTCCATAAACAATTGGGATGGATTGGTTCAAAGAAATTTATTACAGACTTTGATAAACTATTGAACCAAAATTGATTGAAACATTTACAGACATAGTACTTTGTAACAACCACATATATTCTGTGAAGGGGAATATTTTAAACAGATGAGCAAAGGACAATGAGGGCAACAGTTCATATTTGCCAATTTATCTCTGTGTTAGTGGAAGAGACATTTTATGTTTAACAACACATACAGAAATATGTATGAAACAGATTTATATTTTTCAGGTGACATCTTCATGTTGTGGGTTGGAAACGAAAGTGAGTTGAAAGATTTTATTAACTATATAAATTGTACTATGGAATTTTTAGCATTTACTCATTTCTTTTCAATGGAAGGTATAAACTATTTGGATGTTTATTTATTTATATAAAGATGATAAGAATAACATAATAAATGTTTTCAGTCTGAACTGTACTGTAAACCCACCTTTAGTAATGCATTTTTCCACTATAGTAGTTTTCATCCTTACTTATAAAACATAATCTGGTTGAAGGGCAGCTGGTCAAGGCATCGAAAATTATTTAAATTGATGAAGTAGATTTGGAAGATATAAGATTATTAAAAAAGATGATAATTGAGGATAGGTTACCCACATAATTTAGGTGACAACATAGCTGAAGAGGTTATCGTGTTCAGAAAGGAATGGTATCAATCTATTTTATATAAGAAAGTTGTTATTTGGGAAACCAGGAACAAAGGTAGCAATATGAATGAAAGGACTAGTAGTAGTTAAGCATATGAAAGAGTTATGGCTATTAATTTTACTGTAGATTAAAATATTTAAGATACATTGTTAAATAGTTCAGCATTTGTTTGGTGTGTAATATAAAAGATACAATAATAGGAGTGCAGCCAACATTTGTATATAAAAGGGGGATTAATCTCAAAGATACATTTGAAAAATCTAGCTTGATGTATATCAAAGGCATTACTACCCTAAGTGGTACAATATCATGTGAAATACAGACACAATGTTCTTATATTAATGAAAATAAAAAGGGCAATTTAAATGTGATCAACAGACTCCAACAATTTAATGAAAATTGTCATTCTGGAACAAAAGGAGTAACTTGTTTTGTTATTGCACTGCCTGCACTTCATTTTGTATAGGATGAACAGAAAAGTGGTTGATGACAAGTATTTTCCAGTCTTTTTATAGCATATGCATAAAATATTCTGTTTGTGCATTGACTAAATATGTACAACTTTGCCCTGACTTTAAGTAATGTTTATTTATGGTGTTAGAGAAAATTAAGCTTAATGCCAAAGGTGGTGACTGGCAAAACAAACTGGAAATACAAGAGTTGAAATGGCAACTAAGAATGAACGCTTGCAACAAGCCTGATTTGAATGACAGTTTGAGTATTGACAACTTTCTAAAATTAAAGGCTTTGATGTTGCACAATTTCTTGAAATATTTTTTAAACTGATGTAGATACATATTTTTTCTATTTATAGCATAGTTATTGATTAAAAACTATATTAAGTTTGGGTATTTTAATGTTATCAAAATTCAGATACTTTGAAACCATTTTAAAAATAAAAGATTTATATATTTTCTGCACATAGTGTTTTATTGGTTAGAATTAGATCAGGTTTGGATTTTGCAAATTCAATATTGACATTAATTCAGGTACTATATATTTAAATTATTTTGAAATGATTGTCAGATGGCAGTGCTTGAGGTGATCTACACTGTTTGAATGAATGAGTATGATTATGAAGAAGTCTAGCAATAAAATGATGAAACACTTCTGCATTCATTTGTGGATTATATTTTCTTTGGGGCATTTAAGTATATTTTATTGTGATTAGCTAGATGATATATGTTCCCTAGCCATTTATTTATTTATTTAATGTATTTAGTTTTATGATTAGAGGAATAGAAATGAACGCAGGACTGCACTATTGAAGACAGTGCCACCTAACACATGTGCCCATTACCCCACCCTAGTGATACTGCTGGTTAAGTTCATGTAGCTGTACCAACTGTAAGATATGAATATCTACAAAATATATGTCTAACATCTTGGTTCATAGGTTCATACTAGGCTATCTGCCCTAGGGCATTTATAATCCTAGCCAGAGTGTGTTTGGCTTTCGCCACCCATTTTAAATTAATTTTGCTATGCCCTTTTTCGAGGTTAGTTTACTATGCCTCTGTCTAACAGTGACACAGAAGTGATACCCGGGGTAAACCTATGATCTCCCATCCACTCATCAAGATTCCTCTTGAAGAGAGTCAATGAGGGACTCTGCCTAACCTGGACTGGGATTTTATTAGAGAGTGAAGGGAGCCTCTGGGTTATGAATCTGTCCCTCCATCATGTCCTATTTATTTCACTGCTGAGGTTCAAGTCTCTCAAGCGCATAGCTCGATGGGATTTGGATTTTCTGAGGTGCAGCATGTCCATTAATTCCGGGTTGGACATGGCTTTATACGTCAGGCACAGATTGCCTCTGAACAGGTGGTATGCCACTGAGTAGAGCTGGAGTTTCTTTAATTGGGCAGCATATGGCATCTGTTTGAGCCCTTTGATCCTCTTGGTGAGGTACTTTTGGGGTCTTTCCAGTTGCTGCAGGTGTCTGGTAAGGTACATCCCAAAAGGGGCATTGTACTCAATTATGGGCCTGATGAGGGATGAGTAAAGAGGCATGATGACCTCCTCTGATCTAGATGTGAATCCCTTCATGATTAGGTGGGCTATATAAAATGTTTTTCTAACCACTTTGACCATGTGGTTGTCAAATGAGAGATTGCTATCAACTTGGGTCCCCAGGTCCCTAATTACTTCTTCTGTACTTAATGGATTACCACCTGTGTGTTAATTTGTGGGCACTTTGTTTTTTCCAATGGGGATGACTATACACTTTTTGGTGTTTAGCTTGAGGCCATGGCTCTGGTACCAGTTGTCTGTTTCTATGAGGCCCTTTTGGAGGATGCTTGTGTTGGCTGGAGAGTCAATTATGGTGCCCAGTTTGCAGTCATCTGCAAACTTGTTCAGCCACAGTCCTTCCGTGTTGGCCTGTACCTCCGAGAAATATATACCGAACAAGAGAGGTCCCAGGACTGAGCCTTGTGGGACGCCACTTGTAACTGGTTTGGAGTCTGACATGGCTCCAGCAATTCTAACCATGTGGGTTCTGTCCTTGAGCCAGTTTGCAACCCATCTAGTGACATAGGGGTTTATATTTAAGCTGGTGAGCTTATCTATAATGCCCGAGTGGGGTATTGTATCGAAGGCTTTTGTGAGGTCCAAGTAGGCTGTGTGGACCACCTTCCCCTCGCCAATGGCCTTGGTGACTGTTTCAAAGAAATCAACCAGGTTTAAGAGGCAGGATCTGCCCTTAACAAAGCCGAACTGGGTAGGATCCAGTGTCTGTAGGTCCCCAATATCTTTATTTATGAGGTCCATGATGATCCTTTCCATAGCTTTGCAGAGCAAGCTAGTCAGGCTTATGGGGCGATAGTTTATAGGATCCGTTGAGGCACCACCTTTGTGGAGAGGGACCACTGTTGCTTACGCCACTCTTTGGGTACATATACTGTAGTAAGGCTGAGATTGAACAGTAGTTTTATGTTTGGGTTTAGCTCTTCTTGGAGTTCATGTAGGATGCAGCCCGGGACACCGTCTGGTACCATTGATGCTGTGTTTTTTGCTTTGGAGAGGGCGGCTCTTACCTGAGCATCTGAGATATCAGGGGGGGCAGCACTCTGCTGGGATAGATATTTGCCCTTTTGGTGGGGAGCGGGGAGAGTTTGCACTGAACCTGTCAGCTAGGATGTTGGCAATGTCTGTGGGCTCGATGTATTTTTTGTCATTTTGGAGTAATTCTGGGCATATCTGGGAATTCCCACCCAGGTTCCTAACATAACTAAAGAAAGCCTTGTGATTATCCTTAGTGTCCTGTGCAATCTTTCTCTTGAAGCTAGCCTTAGACGATTTTATGAGTGCCCATAGTTTTTTGCTTATACTGATCAGAGATGCCTTCCCTTTTTGGGATTTTGCTCTATCATGTAGTAGCTTCCTCCTTCTATTGTATAGTTTGTTTATGGCTGGGGTCCACCAGACAGGACGTCTGCCTTTGGAGGATTGGGTCTTGGTTTTATTTGGGATTGCATGATCCATGCATTCCTGAAGGTGTTCATAGAATGCATTTATAAAGGATTCTGTGGTCTGGGCCGTATTTTCCACAGGCCCGGGGGCTTTGAAGGATTCCACCTCGGTTTTGAGGAGTGTGAAATTTGCTTTAGAGAAGTTTTTCACTGTGGTTTTCTGGGCAGGGGGTGGGGTTGGGATGTGAATATCCAGTGAGATTAGTTTATGGTCTGATCTTACCAGTGAGGGATACACTTCTGGTCTGGAGCATAGAGTCCCCATGTTGGTGATGATCAGGTTCAGTATGTTTTCCCCTCTTGTGGGAGTGGTAACAAGTTGTTCCATAGCATTTGAGTTTATAAATTCTAGGAACCTTTGGGCTAGGGTGTTGGAGCCAGAGTAATGCTCCCAGTCTATGTTTTGGTAGTTGAAGTCACCCAATATAATGGTGTTTGGAGAGACCTTCATATTTTCCAGTGTTCTCAGGAAGGCCGAGTGTGGTTCCTGGGTTTCGGAGGGTGGTCTGTAGCAGGCTATAAACTGGAAGGCAGTTTTACCCACTGTTAGTTGCACATGGATAGTCTCTGACACTTCGTGCTGTGCCACCAACCTGGAGGTGTGGGTATCTTTGATGAATATTGATACTCCCCCTCCTTTTGTGGTTCGGTCCAAGTTTTGGGGCTGACAAGCATGGAATGAGGTATAACCTGGTAGTGCTGGGGTGCTCTCAGGAGCCTTGAATCAGGTTTCTGTTACTGCACAGATATCAATTGTCTCCATGCTAAGGAGAGTTTTGAGTGCGTGCATCTTGAGGTTTAGACTTCTGGCATTGAGTAGCATTACTCTTAGTTTCTTATCCCTTGTGATACCTATGGAGGTGGGTTTGTCTTTTGAGCCTTGCCTAAAAAAGGCACTATGGGGGAAGCAAGAGCCTTTGCCAATATCCAAAAGCCCAGGGGTGACAGGTGCAAGCCGTCCCTAGCGAAGCATCCGTGGCTTGTCGAGCATGTCATCCCTGGCTGACAGGCATTGGATCCCCTTTGAATGACACCAATACTTAAGCCAATTGTTGAAATTGATCATCTTGTCTTCATATTGTGGCATCATTCTTGGTGGGGTAAGATGCTACTCAAGGTCAGGGTCATACCAGCCTGGGCTACATGCTCAGAGAGCTCCTCTATGTCTCTTTTCATGTAGTCCAGGGAGGTACGTCTCAGGTCATTCACACCAGCATGGACAATGACCGAGTCATATTTGTACTTGCCTTGGAGTGACCTGAGTGCTTGTGTTATGTGGCGGATCTTAAAGCCTGACAGGCAGCTCACCGGGACCTTCTCCTTGTTCAGCCTGGTGAGCGGGACGTCAGTGTGCCTGACGATAGAGTCGCCTATTACAAGTGTATCAGGTGTGTTGTTTAGCCTTAAGGGCTGTGACTGTAAAGCACACTGGCTTTGTGAGCTATGTGTTGCACGTGTTTTGTTTTGGGGTAGCGGTTGCTTGGGTGTCTGCTTTGGAGGTCACTGCTACTTAGGCAGATTTTTATTTAGGGCCTCCGAGTATGTTTTTGTGTGTTTATGTGTTTGGTTTGCTGTCGTGGTAGGTCTATGTGAGACTGGAATTGTAGTGAGTGTGGTTTCCTTCTCCTCCTGACTGGTTACGCCATTACTGAGTTGAGAGACCTTATCCTCCAGTTTGGCTATATGGTTGCATCTCTCACATATGTTGGAATTTGTTGGGAGGAGTAGAGGGTTGTCTGTGTACATGAGGCATTTGTAACATTGCCTCAAGATTCCCAGATTCACCAGCTGAACCGGAGAGGAGATTGACAACTGACCTTTGGACATGCTAGAATAGTATTGGGAATTCCTTTATAATTGAAAAAAATAGCCAATGAGGATTAAGATACTCAAGGGGAGTTTGTGAGGGTGTAGTGCTTTTAATTTTTTAGTGCCGACGTATATAATTGCTTTAGTGAGCAAGTGCCAGGTAACTTAAATGCAATGTGTTACAGATAACTTAAATGCAAAAATGACAAACAGTAACTTTCTTTCAAGTGAAACAAGGAAATAAGTACAGTAAGCAATGCAGATATCACTAGGGATCCACAGAAGCACTGAAAAGCCACGTTTTAGGTGGAATTAGCATTTCAGGGAAATAACAAGCAAACAAACAACAAGCCTACAAACAAAGCTAGATTTGGCAGGCCTGGATCTAGTCTATGCTACAGCAATCAAGATGTACCAATTTCAGTAAGAAGCAGTTCAAATATGCAGGCACTATAAGCCTTTAACCAGAAATTCCCAGCTCAGAAGGGCAGAGTCCAGCCTCTCCTCCCACAAGAGTGCAGACCACAAACCTTCTTAATGTAAAATAACTGGCCTGAAGCCCAAGTGCTTAAACCAGAACTAATACACTTTTAGAATAACAGACACTGAGCCCTCAATCAGCAATTCCCAACTTAGAAGGATGTAAGCTACCTGTCCTGCCACCACAGTGCAGGCCACAAACCTTCCTAATGTAAAACAACTGGTCTGAAGCCCAAGTGCTTAATCCAAAAGACTTAGAATGATAACTACACTTTAATCAAGTTACTACCAAGCAGTAATAAATACAATTGAATACGTTAAAGAATGCCTGGATTAGTGCTCAAGTTATACAAACAAAGTTAGATTCAGCAGGCCTGGATCTAGTCTATGCTACAGTAAACAAGGTGTATCAATTTCAGTAAGAAGCAGTTCAAATATGTAGGCACTATAAGCCTTTAACCAGAAATTCCCAGCTCAGAAGGGCAGAGTCCAGCCTCTCCTCCCACAAGAGTGCAGACCACGAACCCTCTTAATGTAAAATAACTGGCCTGAAGCCCAAGTGCTTAAACCAGAATTAATACACTTTTAGAATAACAGACACTGAGCCCTCAATCAGCAGTTCCCAACTTAGAAGGATGTAAGCTACCTGTTCTGCCACCACAGTGCAGACCACAAACCTTCTTAATGTAAAACAACTGGTTTGAAGCCCAAGTGCTTAAACTAAAATACTTAGAATGAGTTACACCAAGCAGTAATAAATACAATTGAGTACTATTAAGATGACGCAAAAGCAAAATAAAGTAGGAAGAAACACAAATACAGTAAAAGCAGATAACATTTTTTTTTTTTTTTTGAGTGAGCAAATGAGATGGGCCCAGGAGTTACAGGACAGAAACAACTGCAAATGCAGGCCTTCAAATCAGAAAGTTGAGAGAGATGGAAGACCGCCCAAATGGGCAATAACTACAAATTCTGGGCCAGAACCACTCCTTATGTGGTAGACAGGTTACCTAATGCTTACCACTCCCACTGATAAACTAGAAGGCTTCTCTCCAACACAGAAAGGCTTTTGGGGTTCAGAAGCTTACAAACAGTCCTGGATACAGCAAATCTGTATCTGGAACACTAATTACAGGAAAGGTAGGAAACAGGCTTACAATTTTTTTTTTTTTTTTTTTTAGAAAAGTAGCAAAAACAGTTGTAAAAACAATTCACATGCAGTACAAGCTGGCACACTTGAGTATGTAGCAATATTAGTCCACACACAGTTTGAAAAAATGTAATTAAATTGAAAAGGACTAAAAGCAAGTGCAGAAAGGGTTTATTAGGTAGAATGCGGTAAAGAGATGGGACTGGGGGTGTGTCCTAGATCAAATCTACAGTGGGGCGGGCACTGCAAAAGCCACCAAATTTAAACTACAACCAAGAACAGAGTGGGAGGGTGGGGAAGACAGTTTCAACAGAGATGTGAGGAATTACAGTGCAAATTATAAAACCAGAAAAATATATACTGATCTCTGTATATTTGCAGAACAGTAAGACAACAGATATCTAAGCAACAATTTAGCTCTATAATACAGAATAATACAGAAAAATATACTCAGCTCTATATATTTGCAGATAGTTTTGTAAGGCTCTCTCTCAGTGCACAGGTTCCAATTTAAATGCAGGCTGTTATTAACTGGTCAAATTAAGGGAACCTGGAGTTAAGCAACACACAAGCTATAAAAACTGGTTATATCAGCTGAAGACAAGGCAGAAAATGAGGGTGGGGTGGGGAAGACCATTTCAACAGAGATGTGAGGAATCACAGCGCAAATTATAAAACCAGAAAAATATATACTGATCTCTGTATATTTGCAGAACAGTAAGACAACTGATATCTAAGCAACAATTTAGCTCTATAATACAGAATAATACAGAAAAATATACCCATCTCTATATATTTGCAGATAGTCTTGTAAGGCTCTCTCTCAGTGCACAGGTTCCAATTTAAATGCAGGCTGTTATTAACTGGTTAAATTAAGGGAACCTGGAGTTAAGCAACACACAAGCTATAAAAACCGGTTATATCAGCTGAAGACAAGGCAGAAAATGAGGGTGGGGGTGGGGAAGACAGTTTCAACAGAGATGTGAGGAATCACAGTGCAAATTATAAAACCAAAAAAATTTATACTGATCTCTGTATATTTGCAGAACAGTAAGACAACAGATATCTAAGCAACAATTTAGCTCTATAATACAGAATAATACAGAAAAATGTAATCAGCTCTATATATTTGCAGATAGTCTTGTAAGACTCTCTCTCAGTGCACAGGTTCCATTTTTCAAATTATCTCAATTTTGATAACATTAAAATACCCAAACATAATATAGTTTCTAATCAATAACTATGCTATAAATAGAAAAAAATATGTATCTACATCAGTTGGTTGATGACAAGTATTTTCCAGTCTTTTTACAGCATATGCGTAAAATATTCTGTTTGTGCATTGACTAAATGTGTACAACTTTTCCCTGACTTTAAGTAATTTTTATTTATGGTGTTAGAGAAAATCAAGCTTAATGCCAAAGGTGGTGACTGGCAAAACAAACTGGAAATACAAGACTTGAAATGGCAACTAAGAATGAACGCTTGCAACAAGCCTGATTTGAATGACAGTTTGAGTATTGACAACTTTCTAAAATTAAAGGCTTTGATGTTGCACAATTTCTTGAAATATGTTTTAAACTGATGTAGATACATATTTTTTTCTATTTATAGCATAGTTATTGATTAGAAACTATATTAAGTGTGGGTATTTTAATGTTATCAAAATTGAGATACTTTGAAACCATTTTAAAAATAACAGATGTATATATTTTCTGCACATAGTGTTTTATTGGTTAGAATTAGATCAGGTTTGGATTTTGAAAATTCAATATTGACATTAATTCAGGAACTATATATTTAAATAATTTGTAGTCAATGCTCAAACAGAATATTTCATGCATATGCTGTACAAAGACTGGAAAATACTTGTCATCAACCACTTCATAACCCAGAGGCTCCCTTCACTCTGGAATAAAATCCCAGTCCTGGTTAGGCAGAGTCCCTCATTGACTCTCTTCAAGAGGAATCTTGATGAGTGGATGGGAGATCATAGGTTTACCCCGGGTATCACTTCTGTGACACTGTTAGACAGAGGCACAGTATACTAACCTCGAAAAAGGGCATAGCAAAATTAATTTAAAATGGGTGGTGAAAGCCAAACACACTCTGGCTAGGTTTCTAAATGCCCTAGGGCAGATAGCCTAGTACAAACCTATAAATCAAGATGTTAGACATATATTTTGTAGATATTCATATCTTACAGTTGATGCAGCTGCATGAACTTAACCAGCAGTATCACTAGGGTGGGGTAATGGGCACATGTGTTAGGTGGCACCGTCTTCAATAGTGCAGTCCTGCGTTCATTTCTATTCCTCTAATCATAAAACTAAATACATTAAATAAATAAATAAATGGCTAGGGAACATATATCATCTAGCTAATCACAATAAAATATACTTAAATGCCCCAAAGAAAATATAACCCACAACTGAATGCATAAGGTAAGTGTTCATCATTTTATTGCTAGACTTCTTCATAATCATACTCATTCATTCGAACTGTGTAGATCACCTCAGGCACTGCCATCTGACAATCAATTCAAAATTATTTAAATATATAGTACCTGAATTAATGTCAATATTGAATTTGCAAAATCCAAAACCTGATCTAATTCTAACCAATAAAAAACTATGTGCAGAAAATATATAAATCTGTTATTTTTAAAATGGTTTCAAAGTATCTCAATTTTGATAACATTAAAATACCCAAACTTAATATAGTTTCTAATCAATAACTATGCTATAAATAGAAAAAATATGTATCTACATCAGTTTAAAAAATATTTCAAGAAATTGTGCAACATCAAAGCCTTTAATTTTAGAAAGTTGTCAATACTCAAACTGTCATTCAAATCAGGCTTGTTGCAAGCGTTCATTTTTAGTTGCCATTTCAACTCTTGTATTTCCAGTTTGTTTTGCCAGTCACCACCTTTGGCATTAAGCTTGATTTTCTCTAACACCATAAATAAAAATTACTTAAAGTCAGGGCAAAGTTGTACACATTTAGTCAATGCACAAACAGAATATTTTATGCATATGTTGTAAAAAGACTGGAAAATACTTGTCATCAACCACTTTTCTGTTCTTCCTATATAAAATGAAGTGCAGGCAGTTTAATAAGCAAAACAAGTTACTCCTTTTGTTCCAGAATGACAATTTTCATTAAATTGTTGGAGTCTGTTGATCACATTTAAATTGCCCTTTTTATTTTCATTAATATAAGAACATTGTGTCTGTATTTCACATGTTATTGTACCACTTAGGGTAGTAATGCCTTTGATATACATCAAGCTAGATTTTTCAAATGCATCTTTGAGATTAATCCCCCTTTTATATACACATGTTGGCTGCACTCCTATTATTGTATCTTTTATGTTACACACCAAACAAATGCTGCACTATATAACAATTTATCTTAAATATTTTAATCTACAGTAAAATTAACAGCCATAACTCTTTCATATGCTGAGCTACTACTAGTCCTTTCATTCATATTGCTACCTTTGTTCCTGGTTTCCCAAATAACAACTTTCTCATATAAAATAGATTGATACCATTCCTTTCTGAACACAATAACCTCTTCAGCTATGTTGTCAGCTAAATGATGTGGGTAACCTATCCTCAATTAACATCTTTTTTAATAATCTTATTTCTTCCAAATCTACTTCATCAATTTAAATAATTTTCGATGCCTTGACCAGCTGCCCTTCAACCAGATTATGTTTTGAAAGTAAGGGTGACAACTACTGTAATGGAAAAATGCATTACTAAAGGTGGGTTTACAGTACAGTTCAGGTTGAAAACATTTATTATGTTATTCTTATCATCTTTATATAAATAAACATCCAAATAGTTTATACCTTCCATTGAAAAGAAATGAGTAAATGCTAAAAATTCCATAGAACAGTTTATATAGTTAATAAAATCTTTCAACTCACTTTCGTTTCCAACCCACAACATGAAGATGTCTCCTGAAAAATATAAATCTGTTTCAAACATATTTCTGTATGTGTTGTTAAACATAAAATGTCTCTTCCACTAACAAAGAGATAAATTGGCAAATATGAACTGTTGCCCTCATTGTCCTTTGCTCATCTGTTTAAAATATTCCCCTTCACAGAATTTGAATATGTGATTGTTGCAAAGTACTATGTCTGTAAATGTTTCAATCAATTTTGGTTCAATAGTTTATCAAAGTCTGTAATAAATTTCTTTGAACCATTCCATCCCAATTGTTTATGGAATTCTTGAAAAAGAATTCCTAACATCTACAGTCACAAAAAGTACATCAAATATAAAATTCACTTCATTAATAGCCTGTAAAAATTTCTAAGAATCTTTTAACAAATATGCTATATTGTTGTATATACTCATGTTTCCCATCTATATACTTACCAAAGGTCTCAGGCTTTTAAGCCAGCTGCAAAAGCAATTGGCTTTAGAAGTGGTTCCAACATAGCATGTATTTTAGGAACAGCAAAAATAATTCATATTTTTTGTTTTTTTCCACTCTTACAGATCTAAACAATTCATCTGAAATGTCATTATTGGTATACAGATCATATAATATCAAAAACAATCACAGTTTCTAAATTAGAGAGACGAATACACATAATATACTCATGAAAATAATGACATGTTCATCATCTCTAAAAAGGAGGAGACTGCTTTGGTCTGCAGTGACTACATTGTGGGTAGAAGCATATGCAGTCACTTTCTGATCTGTTCTGTCCAGGTATACATGTGCCATAATACTTAACATAGGAAGTGCAAGGCTGGGGAAGCTTGTTGTGCTACAAAAAAACTTCTTTTGCTGGCTGCTTGAGTGCATGGCATGACATATGCTGAAGAAGTGCAAATAAGCAGTTTAAAGACCAAATATTGCAGAGGCTAGTGTGTGTGGTTAGCACTGTGGTTGGCCACAATAGGTCACTACAGTAGGTTCAAAAGAAAGTAAATGACTTTATTTCATATGCAAAGAACAAGGCATGTGAAATTGTAGAGTGCAGAACCATTATAGGGAGCGGACAAGCAACAGGAAAATAGTTAACAGAGTTGGAAAAATTCCTATTCATACATTCTCTCCCAAAGCAGCAGCTTCTTCATTCATGGTGCAAGCCTTGCAAAGTCTAGCCATGTCTCCACTGGAAAAGCACCAGATTAATAATAACTATTTTCTGTATTAAGTTCACAGTCATAGCTGACTCGTGTGCTACCCAGTGCGAGTTTCCAGTCTGGCACTCAAGTCAAAGTGGGGAAGAACGTGTTTTGCCCCATCCCCATTCCTGGACAGCACAATTATTTCTATCCTCAGGACTTAGGGTTTAGAAGAAGAAAAAAGTTGTTATTCATTCCTGTTCCTGGTTTGCTTAATACCAGCACCCGTTTCCTCACTCAGGAGTAAGCCAGATCTTTTCTTACTGAAAAAAAAGTAAACGGCCCTTTCTTCTTTTAAAAAGTGTAGCAAACTCCATACTACAACTTACCTTACAGCACACACACAGCAGTGAAGCAGGTATTTTACTAATAAAACAATTTCATTACCATACCAGCATTTAGAAACTGTGACTGTTTTTGTTATTATATGATTTGTATACCAATAATGACATTTCAGACAAATTGTTTAGATTTGTAAGAGTGGAAAAAAACAAAAAATATGAATTATTTTTGCTGTTCCTAAAATACATAATATGTTGGAAACACTTCTAAAGCCAATTCCTTTGGCAGCTGGCTTAAAAGCCTGAGACCTTTGGTAAGTATATAGATGGGAAACATGAGTATATACAACAATATACATATTTGTTAAAAGATTCTTAGAAATTTTTACAGGCTATTAATGAAATGAATTTTATATCTGATTTACTTTTTGTGACTGTAGATGTTAGGAATTTTTTTTCAAGAATTCCATAAACAATTGGGATGGAATGGCTCAAATAAATTTATTACAGACTTTGATAAACTATTGAACCAAAATTGATTGAAACATTTACAGACATAGTACTTTGTAACAACCACATATTCATATTCTGTGAAGGAGAATATTTTAAACAGATGAGCATAGGACAATGAGGGCAACAGTTCATATATGCCAATTTATCTCTGTGTTAGTGGAAGAGACATTTTATGTTTAACAACACATACAGAAATATGTATGAAACAGATTTATATTTTTCAGGTAACATCTTCATGTTGTGGGTTGGAAACGAAAGTGAGTTGAAAGATTTTATTAA
Organism: Protopterus annectens; assembly: GCF_019279795.1. Classification (NCBI taxonomy): domain Eukaryota; kingdom Metazoa; phylum Chordata; order Ceratodontiformes; family Protopteridae; genus Protopterus; species Protopterus annectens. Next base: position 422,553,377 of record NC_056748.1, read on the forward strand.
CTATATAAACTACTATGGAATTTTTAGCATTTGCTCATTTCTTTTCAATGGAAGGTATAAACTATTTGGATGTTTATTTATATAAAGATGATAAGAATAACATAATAAATGTTTTCAGTCTGAACTGTACTGTAAACCTACCTTTAGTAATGCATTTTTCCACTATAGTAGTTGTCACCCTTACTTTCAAAACATAATCTGGTTGAAGGGCAGCTGGTCAAGGCATCGAAAATTATTTAAATTGATGAAGTAGTTTTAGAAGAAATAAGATTATTAAAAAAGATGTTAATTGAGGATAGGTTACCCACATAATTTAGGTGACAACATAGCTGAAGAGGTTATTGTGTTCAGTAAGGAATGGTATCAATCTATTTTATATCAGAAAGTTATTTGGGAAACCAGGAACAAAGGTAGCAATACGAATGAAAGGACTAGTAGTAGTTCAGCATATGAAAGAGTTATGGCTATTAATTTTACTGTAGATTAAAATATTTAAGATAAATTGTTATATAGTGCAGCATTTGTTTGGTGTGTAATATAAAAGATACAATAATAGGAGTGCAGCCAACATGTGTATATAAAAGGGAGATTAATCTCAAAGATGCATTTGAAAAATGTAGCTTGATGTATATCAAAGGCATTACTACCCTAAGTGGTACAATAACATGTGAAATACAGACACAATGTTCTTATATTAATGAAAATAAAAAGGGCAATTTAAATGTGATCAACAGACTCCAACAATTTAATGAAAATTGTCATTCTGGAACAAAATGTGTAACTTGTTTTGCTTATTGCATTGCCTGCACTTCATTTTATATAGGAAGAACAGAAAAGTGGTTGATGACAAGTATTTTCCAGTCTTTTTACAGCATATGCATAAAATATTCTGTTTGTGCATTGACTAAATGTGTACAATTTTGCCCTGCGTTTAATTAATTTTTATTTATGGTGTTAGAGAAAATCAAGCTTAATGCCAAAGGTGGTGACTGGCAAAACAAACTGGAAATACAAGAGTTGAAATGGCAACTAAGAATGAACGGTTGCAACAAGCCTGATTTGAATGACAGTTTGAGTATTGACAACTTTCTAAAATTAAAGGCTTTGATGTTGCCCAATTTCTTGAAATATTTTTTAAACTGATGTAGATACATATTTTTTCTATTTATAGTATAGTTATTGATTAGAAACTATATTAAGTTTGGGTATTTTAATGTTATCAAAATTAAGATAATTTGAAACCATTTTAAAAATAACAGATTTATATATTTTCTGCATATAGTGTTTTATTGGTTAGAATTAGATCAGGTTTGGATTTTGCAAATTCAATATTGACATTAATTCAGGTACTATATATTTAAATAATTTTGAATTGATTGTCAGATGGCAGTGCCTGAGGTGATCTACACTGAATGAATGAGTATGATTATGAAGAAGTCTAGCAATAAAATGATGAAACACTTACCTTATGCATTCAGTTGTGGATTATCTTTTCTTTGGGGCATTTACGTATATTTTATTGTGATTAGCTAGGTGATATATGTTCCCTAGCCATTTATTTATTTATTTAATGTATTTTGTTTTATGATTAGAGGAATAGAAATGAACGCAGGACTGCACTATTGAAGACGGTGCCACCTAACACATATGCCCATTACCCCACCCTAGTGATACTGCTGGTTAAGTTCATGCAGCTACACCAACTATAAGATATGAATATCTACAAACTATATGTCTAACATCTTGGGTATTTCTAGCCTATTAGTGAATGGTACTTGGAGATAGATATCTAAGTCTAAAATTAAGTAATGTTACTAATAAAGTACTTATAACATCCACATAGTTATACATCCTCTTACATTTGACATTATCTTCCACTGTGCTTTAAGACAAATATGGTTTATAGTGCCATCTCAGAGGCTAGTTGACATGTAGGTAACGTGTCTTTTAAGGTCTTCAGCATGGACAACTACAGAGGGGTGAACAGAGTAAAAAAAGCTGCAAAAATGTATGTGGTAAATATATAAAATTTAATGAAATTTTTACAATACACTTTACAAAATAGTTTTAGAATAAAGACAATTTTTGAAAGCATGTGCAATTATGCTCCAAATGTTTGAAGTTTTATTATCATCACATGATCAAATGCTAAAGTATGACAGTACCATAATAGATACATACTTTCAACAGAGAATTCTGAAAAGGGGCAAGGAAAAAATACTATGCCATTGAGTCTCTTCGATATAGTTGATTGTAAAATACTTTAAACAGCGGCAGAGATTGATGGTAGGCAAGCCATAAATCTGTGCAGCACAGGGAACTCACAGAATTAATTCTACAGTGCAATTAAAGCCTGGAAAAGTTAAGTACCTGATTTGTAAGCTGATACACTTTAATCATACAAAAGTTGTCTTATTTATGATATAGCATAATGCAAGCCAAATAAAATCAGGAAAAAGCACTGTGCATATAGTGCAGGATCACTCATTTCAGGTTTTTAGTAGAAGAAATGGTTCCAACTCTCAGAGAATTTGGAAACAAAATAGAATACCAGATATAATTACAGTTGACTGGAATAGAGTCCAAATGTGAATTATCTCATTCAACATAATATTTAGACAAAGATTAAAAGTACTAAACAATCAACAGTCTATTGAGATCTAGCAGAATAACTTTACTAAATGAAGTGAGATTGCAAAGCTTCCTAGCATTTAACAAAATCCAGTGTATTAGCTATTGATAAAATCAAGAAAAAAATCATTGCCATTTTTGGTAGAATTTGAGAACAGAAAGAGAAGATTTTATGAGAAGGGAAGAATGAATAGGGTATTCTAAAGAGGCTCCCAGGTACGATCTCTCTTTATTTTTAATTGTTAACTCCCCAATGAACAACCAAATGATGAAACAGCTGGTGGGAAATGTAGCATATAAGTTGTAAAAATATAAAAAGAAAACGCATCAAAGACCTAGATTCATCCTTCCTAAGCCCATTTTTGCACAGATGATTAAGAAATGCAATAGTGATATAAGCAAAATGAGCTTACTTATAACAACTAAGAAACTCTTCATATTGAAGAAATATGTAAGAGACTGCCACAAGCCTGAAAGTGAAAATGAAGTAGGCCAAAGCTAGATTCAATATTTTATCGTGTTTTGGTGGCTAAACTAACAGAAGGTAACTTTTAGATGTTCTAGTGGGTAATCTTTATAACTGTGAGTACAGTCCTAGTAATTTAAGTAAATTGTATAATCAATCAGATGACGAGACACATCAGTTGTGTTTCATTACTATTGTGGTAGTGAGGAACAGTCTCATTAAATGTGTTTCTATGATCCTTGTACTCCACATTCATGCCAGCATACCTGTTGAAAGGAACAAGCTGCTTAAGAGAATCTGGTCTAATATAAGGAGATTTTGTTTTCTTGCTTAATTTCTTGGTTAACCGATTGAGTTCCATTTATTGAGCATAGTTGAAAAAAATCAGATCCTATTTTACTTTGCCATTTATGTGAAATCAATTTACTGAAACAAGTGAAGTAGGTTTGTGAATTTATTTCTGTAATTTTAGATGAAGTATGATTAAAACATCTTCTGAAATCATTAATATGAGAAAATATGACAATTTGGTAGAAATAGTATTTTTATATATTAAAATTATTCTTATTTATAAGTTGATCAGGGATTTCACTATGAAAATGTAGGAAGCAAATGGCAGGAAGAAAACATTGTTTGAGGTTATTTTTGAAATGGATTTGATGCTGGCAATGAAAGACAAAGCCATAGAAAATGGAGGGATTGTACATTTTGTTTGCAGATTTTGATGAACATAACTCTGATGGTTAATTGCCGGATCCTTGATTACACAGAACTGAAAGTATATTGAACAGCAAAAGGTTAAGTGGTTTACTTTTTTAGAAAAAGAATTGTTCAACTGAGGTTGAATGTTAATATGTAAAAACAGAGGTCAACAAAGTTTTGAGAGAATTAATTTTGAATAGGATCTGACATGTTAAATCAAGTTTTTGAATTATCCATTGTGAGCACAGTTCATTCAATTTTGACTATCATTTTTCAGACCAATTCAGCAATATTATTTTTATTGCTACTATTGAGAATAAAGAATTTTTGATGAAAATGCAAATCAGTTTTTTTAGAACATTACATCTGCCCATTCATGATATTCTTAGTAATGCTTATTCATTTTCAGTTGATATAATCTTGCTACAAGGGAATCCTGCTTGGTTAGTCATTAAATTATTTTTTGTGATAACAGCAGCCCCAAAATTTTAGATTATCAACTTGTTTGACATCTACAACTAATTCTAGATTTCATTTACATATTGATGCTTTGGTTTTGCTTTAATTAATACTACTAGCAGTTTCTGTTCTCTTTCTACTATAAACTAAATGTACCTCAAAGTAGAATTCAGATCAAGAGGGATGTATTACAGATCATCTGTATAATAAATTTATAATAAATTAAAGCAGTTGAAATGGGTTTAATGGAAATCTTCATTTGTATACCTCTAAGAAAAGCTCAATATATTAAATTAATAAAGTGGACGTCGGAAGACTTCATTATCTTTGACCTCTTTATGCTGAATTGCTAAATTTAAATATAACCCATTGACAGAAATATAAAACAGAGTATCATGAAATAGGACAGTAATGTAATAAACTAGCAATATGTACATTTTCCAAAACATTGAACTGAACTAATGAGGAAGTGAATCACATACTTTGTGTATCATTTGTTATGCAGGCTATTTTTATTGGCAAATAGAGTAACATTAAATGAGTGTGTAATATTAATTACTGCAAAATATCATAAGCTATATATTTATTTATCTACCCAGAAAATAAACACATTTAAATTCTGATATAAATAATATATTATTTTAACAAGTAGTTTATTATTTTTTCACATATCTTATAGTCATTGTTAATAATGGCAGTGAGGTCTTTAGCTTTACAGTACTGTGGGCATTTACTAAGTTTTAAAAAGGGATGTTTTGCCAGAGAAAATTTCAGGTTATTTTCCTCAGTTGTGATGTTTTGAGACATTTTAATTTGTATGGATGCAACTGATCATTAAATGAAAAATAAATGCCATTTGTTAAAGCATCTAGACCTTGGGTTTTATTTGTGAGCATTAAGTTAATTGCATTTTTGATATAATCAAAATTCAAGATGAATTTGAACAAGATCCTTTTGGAAGTTTTATTTTCATAGCTAAGTGATTTGAAATGATGCTATGGTTTGAGCTTTATATATGCATTGATGATACTAAATTTCTTAAGGAGTTAATCAAAGTCCGTTAATACAATATATACAATGTAGTAGGTCAGTTTTAACTATGTTGTTATTTTAGGTAGATACTATTACTTTCTACATTCAAATTATTATATTTCTTTGAAGTCTTAATGAGTTTGGCTGTTTTTTTTTTTGTTTTGAAGAACTGGGCATCTGACTTGCATTTTTTTAATGTGCTTATTTTTACAATGTTTTCAAAATGAGAAATGCTTCTGTATTGGCATAAGGATATGAGTGTGATTAAAGCACTTACCATTTTTATACATTGATGATGGCATATTATTGGATGTGGTGCATGTTTTGGATGAAGCTACTGCCTTGCTTAAAGTTGATAGGTTCATAGGTACTTACTTAAGCCTTTGCTCTGGGATGATCTTTAGCAGCCCAGACTTGCATTTCCATTGAATTGCTGTCTTAATAGTGTAGTTCCCAGGCAACTCTATTTTGCCAAAGGTATGCATAGCCACAGGTGAGATAATCATTTAATATTGTGCTAGAACCCTTTGTACAGTAAGTATCAATGAACATAACCCCGGAGTAGTTATTTACATATCTGCCTTTTCTTTAAGGGATAAGGGTGCCGATCTAGGAGTGAACTAATGGTTTCCCATTTATATATCCAGGTTGCATTTGAATAAAGTAAGAAATGTAATTAACTTCACATGGAGAGGAAGTCAGTTCCAGAGAAGTAATTTTCACTGTGAGATATATTGGGTCTCTATTACTTTAATGAAAACTGAAGTCAGCGAATGCCTGGCCATCATCATGAATTTGTCCTTTTCACCACTGTAGTGCAATCTCGGAGTTGGTATATTTAGTTAAGGGGTGTGGGGGGGGGGCACAGCCCCTCACTTTGACAGATTTTGAATACTGTCTCATTTCTGGTTGGCCAAGCAATTTTTTCCCCAAGGAAAAAATTCACTGTAGTGGCAGTTAACAAAAATGACAGTTCGCTGTTTAGTGGTCAGCGGGCAGGCGTTCGCTGACTTGGGATTTTGGTGTTCTAATATAGACCCAGACATATCTATCCCCCCAACATGTTATATTTAAGTTGTACTAGATATTGAGGTCTCTAAAGTAGGTATTTATACCACTATTAGACTTATTGTGTGGAAGGCTTGCAAGGATGGAGACAGTATGGTCTCTGTGAGCAAGGTAGTAAATCTCCCCTTAGCAGCCTGTAGGACACTGGAAAGGGCAGGGTTTTGAGTAGGTCAGAGTAACTTTTGTGATTTAATCCCTTGATTTTCTTGGTAAGAAAACATTGTGGTGGCTTGTGTTGCGCAAGGACATCAGTGCATGGGTGATGTGGCTAATACTGCCACCAGATAGACAATTAACCATACCCTTCCCTTACTCATTGGAGCCACCTATGACTAAGATGTTGGATTGTGTGGGGTTTTGCCGTATGGGCTTTAGATTTGAGTCACTGAGAGACTTAGATGCATGATTCATGGTGGATGCTAACTGAGCATATTGTTTGTGAGGATGCTGAGGCTATTCATTTATTAGATTACATTTATAAGGTCTTTGTAGCTAAGGTATGTCATTTCTATGAGTTTGAAAAAGTGACTAAGTACAGCAATTAAATCGAGATATGATGATTAATCCACTTTACAGCACAGAAAAAAGTAAACTGTAAAACTAAATCAATTTATAGTTGTAGCTTAGGATTGTGAAAAGACATAGTAAAGATGCAGAAAAATTAGAGAACCCACTCAAAACTGATTTAAAATGCCTAGGCATAGCACATAACCCACTGCAAACCAATACAAACAATAAAAAGTCTTCATTTAATAGCTGTAACTACAGAGTCAGAGGGAAAAAATAGTAAAAACAAAACAAATGAACAACACAAAACTGATTTAAATGGTACGATAAATGCAGTAATAGAAATGTACTTCTCTGGATGTAAAATGGAGTATAAATGCTCTGTTTGGTCTTGTTTCTTCGCCCAGCAGGTTCAGCTTCTAAGAGTGTTAGTGGAAGACCATACACATCCATTTGTTAAACAGGTAGGCACACTGGAGACGCAGTCCCTTTTCAAGGGTGAACCAAGAGTAATGACTGGTTAAGTGACTTGCTCAAGGTCACACAGTAGGCAAATGAGGGCTTTGGGAATCAAACTCTGTATCAAAGGACCTATAGCTCACAGCTTTAACCCTCAGTGCCAACTGCTAAAATAATTTCCAAATCTATTGCTCTTAATGGAAAAGCAGACCATGAAAACATGTAATCAGTTATTATGTACTTTCCTGCATTATAAATTCATAGAACAGCAATTTGGCAGAACATGACATTTTGGAAGGTGGCCTGCCGGAAGAGCTTTTTTAAAGCAAGCTCTTAAAAGAGTAGTAGCACACTGATGATTCTACACATTTTCTGCTTTTGATTAATTTGTTTTTTGAGAGAGTTTTTCATCTGCTTAAGGCCTATGTAGTAAGAAATGTTTTTATTTGGCCTTGTCTGGATCGTTTCCTGCACTCTGTGTTCTGAAAAAAATAGTTGCACATACGTTGTGTTAATTTATTTAACTCTTTATTTAATGCAACAAATGACATTGCAATACTTAAAAAGTATATAATCTGAAAAAAAAACGCGTTACTGTTATATGTACACATAGTTGTATGCCTTGCACAAGCGAGTGTCATTTTTAATGAGATGACTGAAAAAAGTACTACTAAATTCTTGTATCTTCAGGAAAAAAGCAAAAGTGGGAATATTTCATGCATACAATACATTTTAGTCTCAGCCCTGTAGATCACTTGTTTACCAACAAGACCTAATGGATTTCTCAGTTATACAGTCCAAGAATCACATTTAATAATGCACTTTTATAATGAGACTAGTATCCTTAACCTGGTCCATAGCAACATAGCCACCACCTGCCAGGCTAAATCTGACCCCAAACTCGTTATCTTCTCTATAAGACCTGCTTGTGCTACCCCTTCAAAAATGAGATAATCTTTAGGCACTTCTCCAGGGCAACCTACTTCAGCTTGTAGAATAAATGTACAAATTCACAAACCATTGCATGTGCACTTTACTGAGATGGCTGCCACGTTCACCTCTGCTTTTACCAGCACTTACCAAGCTGCACAGAAAAGTCACAGTATACTAATAAATTCAGCAATAAACCTCTGCGGTGGAACTCCGGTATCAGGAAATCATAGAACAAAAGGAGGAAAATAAGAAAACATTGAAAGAAATACCAATTGCCCTTCCTCAAGACCACATTGAAACATGCCAGTAAGGGAATTAGGAGTACTATTCAAAAATACAAATCCAAAGTTTCTGTTGCTACCGAAGGAAACTACAAATCATTTTCCAGCTATGTCACAAAATTAAGGAATAATGTTGAGCAATGCAGTCTACACATCCATAACATCACCCTTATCCCAAGGATATAGCTTGTATGCTAGCAGACAAATTTAGTGGAAACTTTATCCTACATACCCATATTCTTGCCGCTACTGTCCCTGAAATGTTAGTTTCACTGGGAAACACCTTGGAACAAGTCTTAGAATCTCCATCAAAGACTAAAAAATAATATTTCCATGGGATCAGACAATATGCCAGGTTGCATTTTCATCAGTGCCAAATATCTGAGCCTTTACTTAAACTGTTCAGTCTCAACCTATCTACTGGGTTTGTGTGTGATGCCTGGAGAGTTGGCCCCTCTACAGGCTCATTACCCTGTCCAGCCATGTATGCACAGTTATGGAATGTATTGTAGCAGAAATCATTTATGCAGATGTTGGCAGCTTAACTGAACTTGACTCCACTGAGTCTGGTTTGGCAAAGGGTAGGTCCTGCCTCCAGATCCTAGTAAGCTTATTTGTGAAGGCTACAGAGACTCTGGACAGTGGTCATACTGTGTACGTTGCTTATCTTGGCCTGACCAAGGCTTTTGATACTATTCCCCATTCTAGAATTATTGAAGAATTAGATAAACTTAATGTAAACCCTCACATTGCCTGCTGGATTGCATGTTGGATATCCAACAGATCACAAGTTGTGAAAGTTGCTGGTACACACACTGAATGTAAAATTTTTATTATTGGGATACTGTAGTTATCCATACTAGTACCTCTCCTGTTTAGCACTTATTTTGCAGATATCAAAGCCAATGTCCCGGAAGTATGGTTGACCAAGTTTGACTGCAAGCTGGGTACTGTCATCTAGTCATTCGTTGATACTACACAGTTCCAGCAAGGGTTGGAATAATCACATACCTAATGCACTGAAAATGGTCTAAAGTTAAATGCAAAGAAGTGCAGCTTAATTGCATTTGGCAAAAAGCTCCAATTATCCAGGCATTAAGGACAAACCCCATAGACAGGCTGTTATTCAGAGACCATCATAAAAGACCTAGGTAGTTATGTGGACAACTATCATGTTTCCACCATAGTCAAGAAATCCTATTTGTCCTAGTTAATTACCAAAGGAATATCTCCAACTCAAAGATGTCATCCTACCCCTGTATCCTTTGCTTGTTAAACCCATCATCGTTAAATACACTGCCCTATGGTATGTGCAAGTCCAAGCATATTTCTCAACTGGAAAGGCACTTAAGATTTCTAACTAATAACATACATTTATATTTAATTAAACACACTTAAATTAAATGTCTTAGTCCTTATACAATGCCAAAAGATTAGCATGACTCTTCTTATATTCAGTAACATATTAGCTGCTCAGAAGTGACCTGTATCTAGATTTTTGAGCCAAGGAAGACACAGTATTATTTGATTTCCATTTTCTTCATAAAACCAGTGCCTCTACAAACACTCACACTAGGGATGTAAATCTAAATCAGTGTATAAACAAGACATGCTGGAGGGATAGGTTCTTCATCATCATCATCATCACCACCCCCTTTCCCTATTTTCTACATGGGGTCAGGGTGTTTTTAACTGTTGCCATCTCTCTCAATTCAATGCCGCTGTCCTGCCTTCTTCAACACATAGGCCTGAGGGTCGCAGATCTTTTCTCACACAATCCATCCACCTCTTCCCTGGACATCCTTGTTTCCTCTTACCTTCTTCCTGTCTGTCCCAAATCATTTTCACCAGATTGTCTTCTGCTTTCATGCACAAGTGAACAACTGTAATCTGTTCTGTTTGATATTTTCTGCAATCTCAGTTACTTTGGCTAATGCTCTGATGTCCTCATTTCTTTGTCTGTCCCACAGTGTGCATCCTACCACCCTTCTCAGGCACTTAATTTCCATCACCTCTAGCTTCCTTATCTGCTCTGCCTTTATTGCCCAGGTTTCTGTACCATACAGTAGTACTGGCCACACCACTGTCATGTACACCTTACTAATCAGTTTCATTGGCATTCTTATGTCATTCACTACACTTGAGATTCTATGCCAGTTGGCTGTAGCCCCTCTGATTCTAGCTTTGACTTTTTCATCCATGCTTCACTTCTCCTCATCTACACCTCCCAGATACTTGAAGCTATTAACCTGTTCCACTATCTTTCCTTCTATCTCAGTTCTCATATACTTCTGATTTTCCCAGTTTGCTGCCATTAGTGCTGTCTTATCTGTGCTTAGTTTCATCCCATGTGGCTTCAGTTTTGCATTCAATTCCCCTATCCTTTGCTGATGTTCTTGCTCAGAGTCTGTAATGCCACATCGTCTGCATACAGCAGTTTTGGTGATCTGTCCCCTTCGACCTCTTTCCTCATATCTAGCTTCTTTTTTACTATATGTCTCACTGATTTTGATACTATTCCCCATGCTGGAATTATTGAAACATTAGATAAACTTAATGTAAACCCCTACATTGCCTGCTGATAGGTTCTTAGCACAGCATATTTCCAGCTTCTGGAATAACTTATCACTTTAGGTCAAACAAACTACTACTTTAACTACCTTTAAGGCTAGTCTTGATGAACTGATGAGTAGACAGAAATTTACACCAGGCTTATATAAGGTCCTACTGGATTGGAAAGGTAGCAATATTAAATATTTGACAAGGATGGCAAGAACTTTTAAATTTGTGTTCTTAAAGATCTATATAGCTAGGCATATTATAGTCCTCATAATCACTTGCTTAGTATTATTCCTGTTTCTATGTTCCAGTTTTTATGTAGGCCTGATACACAAGTTCATAAGTGTTTACATGGCTAACTACCACAATGGCCTTTTTAATCCTAGCTATGCATCCCAAATCTCTGACAGGTTTTGGTACTCTTGATAAGTGTAACCAGGGGCTTGCGAGATGAAAGATTTACAAGCAGTGGCCTGAGAAATGAGCCATTTACAGGTTGCCTGTGCCCGTTAGAGACATAGGTGCCAAACCAGAGATGAATTTCCTGTTTCCCATCCAATTGTCCAAGTTGCATTTAGATTGGATGAGGGAGGAACTCTGCTTTGCATTGATGGGGAGCTTGTTCCAGAGAAGATGTAGTCTCTAGAATGTATACCTGTGTCTCCAGCAGGTCCTATTTATATCATAGTGTTTAGAATGGGTAAATCTGGTGCTGTTTGTTTTGTGGATATGCAGGAGATCCATCAGAGTGGGGTTTAACAATGGCTTGTATGCCAGGCATAGATCTGCAGACGACATGTTACTTACACCCTGTATTCTTTTAGTGAGGAACCTCTGTAGACTTTCCAATTGATGGCTATGCTTGGTTATGTGCATATCAAAGAGGCATTGTACTCAATGATAGACCTGATGAATGCCAAATCCAATGGAAAAATTACTTCCATGGACCTAAATAACCATACCTTTGTTTTTAAATTGTACAACATAGAATGATTTCCTCACTCTCGTAGACACATGATAGCCAAAGGCTGGATAAATATGTATGTCTCCAAATCCTACTGGGATCTGCTCTTAGGGGGTGTATTGTCAATATGATAGCTACCAAGGGTGTATGACTTCCTGATATTATTATCCTTTTCTTGACACTTCGTTTTAGTTCATGGCTCTGGAGACCATTTGTGACACTGGAGGATTACATGACTTCTCCTAATTTGCAATCATCTGCAAAGTTAGTCAGCCAGAGGCCATTGGCATTGGCAGTGACTTCAGAGCAGTAAATGCCAAAAAGGAGTGGTCTAAGGACTAATCCCTGAGGGACTCTGCTTGTGACTAACTTATTTGTAGAGGTGGACTTCCCATTTCTAACTTCCTAGGTCCTGTCTGTAAGCCAGGCGGCTATCCATCAGGTTACATAAGAGTTTATACCATACCTCTTGAGTGTGTCAAATGTCTTTGCAAGGTAAAGGTAGGCAGTGTGAAACATTTTGCCCTAATCCCTTGCTTTGGTGACCTTCTTAAAGAAGTCCAAAAGTTTGAGTAAGTGTGACCTGCCCTTGATTAAACCAAATTGGGTTGGGTCCATTTTCTGGAGGTTTCCTATGTCACTATTGATTGTTTTCATGATAATTCATTCCATAGATATGCATATGAGACAAGTGAGACTTATGGGTCTGTAGATGGTCCACATTTGTGCCGAGGGAAGACTGTTGCTGTTCTCCTTTCATGAGGCATGAAGCCTATTTGGAGGCTAAAGTTAAACGACAATTCCACAGGGCCTGATAGGTCATGTTTCAAGCTATTTAGAAGACATCCTGGGATATTGTCTGACCATGGATGCAGTGTTTTTAGCCTTAGTGAGAGCATTATGGACCTGTTACCTAGTGATAGTAGGGGGAGCTACATTTGATGCTATTTCCTGCGAGAAGTTGACAGGGAGAGGGGTAACGTTGGTGCTGAATTTGTTGGCCAGTATGTTTGCTATATCTTCTGGCTCCGAATAGGTGGCTTCATTAACAGTGAGCTCTGCACATAATTGTGTATTGTCTTTGAGGTTGTGGATTTAGCTAAAGAATACCTTGTGGTTACCTTAGGCCCAGGATGCCAAATTTACCTCAAATGTGGCTTTGGTGGACGTTATTTCTCCTCTGAGTCGTTTGTTTAGTTTGATGAGAATGCTTTTATACTACTGGGTGCTGCACCACCTAATTTTTGACATGATTTTCTTCCTTCTGATATGCAACCTGTTGATGTTGTGATTTCACCAAGGTGGCTTGTTTTTTTGAGTTAGTTCTGTACTTCTTCCTAGTGGGTATTGCTGACTCTTTGTAGTCATTAACATACTTCTATAGGTTTTCACTGAACAGTGCAATGTAGGCAGCAGTGTTCTCAGGGTTTATGGGGGCTTGAAAATTTTGCCAGGTTATCACTTTATATTAGGACGTTAGCCTTAGAGTAGTTCCTGAATATTGCACTGTTAGCTGGGTTTCAGGTTTTACTTTTACTTCAAAAGAGACCATTTTGTGGTCAGACCTTACCAGAGAAGACATTACACTAGGAGGTATGCAGCACCCTCCCGTATTAGTGAGGAGCAGGTCCAGTACCTTTGCACCCCTGGTTGGTGTATTGACAATTTGGTCCAGGAAGTTTGCGTCTACAAAATCCAGGAATCACTGTTCATGTACATTTGATGTCATACAATGATTTCCAGTTAATAGTGAGGTAATTAAAGTTGCCCATGAATGTGCTATTGGGTTAGATCGTGAGTGTTTGCAAGTTAAATAAGTTTAAGTACATGTTATGGGTTTCTTGGATCATAGAGGGAGGACTTATAACTTGCAAGGATGTGGTATGGGATTTTACCTATGGTGATTTGAACATGGAGAAGCTCAAATCCTTGAGGTATATTTTACTTTTGATGTAACTCAAGACACCTCCACTTTTAGTCCTTGTCTGTATAGTAGCTGATCTAAATGTGTTGTAGGCATTTTAACCTTGCATTGCTGGTGTGCTCTCCATGGCTTTAAACCATGTCGCAGTGACCACACAGACATCAGCATTCACTAGGGTAAGGAAAGCTTGTAGGGAGTGGAGTTTTTTTTTGTTTAAAATCCTAGTATTGAGCTGTAACACCTTTACATTTTCATAGTTTTGATTTGCTATGTCAGAAGGACTTTCAGTTTGGCATTGCCTAAAAAAGGCACTATGGGGGGGTGCAAAGTTTTAACTAATATTCAAAACCCAAGAGGGGAGAGGTGCAGACCATCACTGGCAAAGCAATGTGGTCTGTTGACCATCTCCTTCCATGCTGACAAATATTGCACCCCCCCTTAATATTACACCAGAAAGTAAGCTAATTATTAAAGTCAGTCATCATCTGTTCATATTGTGGCATCATCTTTGTAGAAGGTAAAATGCTGCTCGGTGCTACACTCATACCAGCCTGGGACACGCATGCCTAGAACTTCTTCATGTATCTCTTCATATAGTCTAAGGAGTTATAGTCATTTACACCCACGTGACCTGAGGTCTTACATAATGTGGCAGATCCTGGCCCCTGATTAGCAACTAACTGTGACTTTCTCCTTACTCAGCCTGGTAAATGAGACATCAGTGAAGGTTTTGACTTAGTAATGCAGTACTTTAATATTAAATCTCAAATGCAAAACACTGATTTTACTAAACTGGCAAGTAAATAAAAAAGAACCCTTTTACATCACTGAAAATATCTTGTTAATAGGTAACCAAACAAAAGAGCTGAGTTAATGCCAAATTACACTAATGTTATGAAGTACAAAGAAGGATGTTACTGGGTAAGCAAAATACCACTGATCTAATTAAAGTGCCCTAAATAATTGCAAATTGTGGGCATAAGAAAACTGAAGTAATTTACTCTGAAGAGTTGCTACAGCTCAAATATGGGTGTGCAAGCCCTCAGACTGTGAGCATTTACATCACAACTCCTGGTTCTGCAAGACAAGTAGGCTTTCATGTTATATCAAGCAGTAGGAAAAAATCAGTGTTTGACAGATATTTAGGCTTGAATTGACTAGGTAGAGGAAGAGTTGGCAGAATCTGCAGCTAGCATTTTATTGCAAGATTCTCACTATCATTTAACAATGCATGTCTTTTGTAGCAGTAGCTAGAATTCTTAGCAGTAAGGTATGCAAAAAAAAGATTATTTCCTTTATATTATCCTGTGTCCATATTAAACAGTATTTTGGCAATCAGAGCAGAATCTCTAAAAGGGAGAGACTGCTCTAATAACTTTGGAGTGGGTTACACCCCTTGAGTCTCATCTGTAAAGCTTCAGCTCCGAGACTTCTCCCGATCCAATAAAATCATAGTTGGAGTAGGGGATGTGGTAAAAGTCAAAAAGACTATTGGGTCAATGAAGGTGCTCTGTGAAGACCTGGATCCATGGATTTCAGATCTGAAGGCTGGACCAGAATTGTGGATATCAGTTGTGGGATAGACAGCTGAACCAGGTGCAGAGAGGACCCCAGTTGAAACTGCATCCAGAGGAACCTCTGCATCATCCTGTCAACATCTGCTTCAGTAAGGCTCCTTGTGGAGCAGATTGACTTTAAAGATAAAGATGAAGCCACTGAAGGTAGCCGGGAAGAATGTCTCATCTGTAGGAAGGGGAGTGAAGCCTAAGAGTCACCAGTTCTGGTGAAATGTCGGGAGGAGGCACTGGCTTATGGATCCAAAATGTTTTCCAGATCTGAGCACTTTTGAGTATTTGAAGCTAGACCAGAAATTCTGCTGAATCCAGACAACATTTTCTAGACTTCTCTTCTGAATTCTTCTCCTTTGGTTTCTCCCTATATTTTTTTCCTTTGAGGGCCCAACTTTCTCAGCTTTCTTGGCTGCAGAAGAAGATTCTGATGAAGAAGGTGCCAACATTCCCACTTGGGCAGAAAGAAGACCCTTCAGGACCAATTCATCCCAGGACCCCTGCAACACTCTTGAACCAAATGAAGCACACACCTCACAGTCTGAGTATAGGTGTGCCACACCAAGACAGTACACAAATAACGAGTGCAGGTCCTGCAGGGAAATTTTGTATCTGCAGGCCGAGCAGTTCTTAAATCCTTGGGCCTTGTCTGCCATAATATGGAAACCACAAGCACAGATATAACAACTACACCTAAAAGATGTAGTAGCACTAAGTGTACAGAAATCTAGAATATGATTTCATATGAAGAACCAAAAGATGAACTCAGCTCACCATGGACAGAAGATAACACAAGCAATTTATTAGAAACCAAGCTACACAAGCTTTCACAAAAATTTTTCTTCAGTTTTATAAAATCATGCACGTGCAATTTATTTTAAATCATGAACAAAGTACCACATGACTATAAAATCAAATTTCATTGGTCAACAAACTTTTTTCACATTTAACCTAGAATTAATTTAAAACAATATATAAATAATGAAAAATACAAAAAAAAATAATTTAGACTAATGGTTATGAAATAAAATGAATATAAAAATGACACAAATTATTTATTTACATTTTAATATTGGCTTCAAACTGACTGCATCATTCAGCCCTGGAAAGGAGTCAGCCCTTAAAGACACAATCCACCTATATTACAACTGTTCTGTCCTTGTTCATATATCACCACCTCTTTTACTCAGAGGTATTAATTTTTATGCTATAAATTTAAATATATGTGTAGCGCCAGTTTCTGTTATATGTTTATATAAGGCATTTGTACCAGTCTGTCTTTTAATATCCGGCAGATGCTGTCATGTATGTTCCTTGAATTTCATATTAGTTTTGCCAACATAAAATGCCATACAACTTTGGCATCTAGCTAAATAGACTAAATTTGTAGAATCAGAGTCCCATAGTTATTACACCAATATTTTATTTTAGTAATGGGGTGAACAAACGTGTTCCCTTTTAATAAATGTTTGCAATATGCACATTTATTGCAGGCATACATGCCTTTTCCTTGGCTATATCTATTGTTAACATAGGGGTTTTGCTCTTTATAATGTAAAATTTACTTAAGGGTAAGACTCTTTTTATGGACCAAACTTGGATTATTATTAATAATCCTCTGTGGTAGATTTAACGTACATAAAATATGCAAATGCTTATGTCTAGCATTTTTAAAATCATATGTATGTCTATTATGTGTAAGAATAAATCTTAGTTCATGATTATTAATACATTCCTTAGACTCCCCGTTCTCTGATGAGAATAAAGGTCTGGCTGCTCCATTACATTCTTCATGAGTCACAAAATGTTCATTCTCTAAAAGGTTATATTCATATCTTTTGTTTGTAAAATCAAGTGCTAATGAATCTAGTTGATTTGCTGCCTGATTTTCACTAGTGGTTAAGCAAGATGTTTTCAACATTTGTCCCTTAACTATATTACGAACAATATGGGGAGGGGTGCATACTAGATCTATGTAGGTAAGTATTTTTGCTAGTATTCTTTCTATGTACATTAGTTGTTATAATACCATTACAAAGCTTTTTAGGTGTGTATCTAAATAATGTCAGTAAAAGAAAAAGACAACTTGAACTTTAAAAACTGAGTAGGTTGTGTTAAATAATTTACAAAAACATTCAAGTCCCTGTTTTTGAAATCTCATAAAATAAAAATATAATCTGTAAACCTTTTTAAAAGAGTAAGCAATCATGAAATACATTACAATCATTAAAAACATGCATATCTTACCATGCGGCCAGTTCAAGGTTTGCATATGCTCTGGCTACAGGTGCACCCATTGTTACACCTGTGCCTTGAAGAATGTATTTATCACAGAAGAAGAACACATAATTAGCACAACCAATAATAATTCACAGATTGTTTTAGTTTATGTTGTGCTGAAGTATGAATTTTTAGACAGAAATTCTCAGATAAATTCAACACATATATCATTAAGTGTTACTGTGAACAATGAGTCTAACACTGAGTGTTGTAAATAAGTGAAAACTTACTACATTTCAAATATTCATGTAGATGTTCCACTAATATCTTAGCTCCCTAACATGAAGTAGAACATTCAGCCCAGAAAGCATGTTACAGCAGCGCCATCACTAAACAGGTACACCAAAATTGATATGTTTAAGAACTGAAGGACACTTTTTCTTTCATCATAAAGGTTGTCATCAGTTGTGTTTTTCAGCTGAGGCATAAAAAATTGAATTCAAAAGCAAATGCTTAAGCAAGCTAACTGCAGTGTTGAACTCATTCTTCTGTGGATATTTTTCTCACCACTCCACCTCCAGGTATAGTTTCAGGAAACAATGAACAAATTGCAATACAGAACCCCTTTTTATACTGCAATGTATGCACAAAATAGATATCCACTTTTACTGGTTCACTAAAAGAAGCTTAAGAATAACTGACCAAATTTGCCATAATTTCTAACAAATTGCCTGCTGATTATACTTAATTTGCTAATAAAGGCATTGTTTGTTATGGGACCTGAACCAAAATTATGATACCACAAACTTCTTATGGAGGAGGTCTTACCATACGAGTTCAAAAGCTCTGGGTGAAGCATGACAGTAGAAGATGTAGAGTATACTGAATAGTCTGTAACAATGGAAGATACTGTAAATACTAACTGCACATTATTATTTTATTAACATAATAATAATAATAATTATTATTATTATGTCTTTGGATATTGAACCAAAAAATTAACTGTGAAACATTAAAAGCCGCAAAACAAAAAAAAGCAGGCACCCACTAGCTCCAGGTACGAATACAGTAAACCAGGTGAATCTGAAGAAGTTACAGTAAACAAGTGGTCAAAAGCACTAAGTTTTTCAATAAAATTCGCACCTGGAGCTAGTGGGCATCTGTGATTTCTTTGGATATGTTACAAAGTTTATTTTACTTTTCTGTAAGGTCACAAAGGACATGGACAGGGTATTTAATACATAACTTAGAAAATGTAGATGGCAAATATAATGGGGAAAAAAGAAGCACCTGGAACCATATGTTGTCTAAGTATAATGAGTTGACAGACTTTACAAATTCCCTACAGAGTACTGGGTGAGCACATAAATGTAAGTAAGGAACCTGAATTATCTAGACATAGTAAGGCCTTGTTAAGTTTAATTCTGGTGGCATCCAAATATAATTACTACAAAATGGAAATCAAAATCTAAATCAACTATACTTGAAGTAGTGAATATTGTAAAAAAGCACAGGAAGTGGGATCTTTATTAAAGGGTAGGAGTACATTTCATAGAGAAAATGGAAGATAATGTTGATTTTTTTATAGTCATGGAGAGGGAACATATATTTATTTTAATGTGCTAGTTGATTTAGTGGTACTATGTTAATAAAAAAAACAAGAAAAAAGTTTGTGTTTATGAACTATATTGGTTAATTTATGGCGGCGTATAAAAATAAAGTACAGTTGTGTAACTAAACTTACAGTGATCATATGAAGATCTAACTTTACTTATATAACTGTACTATGTTCGTCATATTGATTTCTGTTGCAGTAGCTTTAGTTATATGAGTAGACTACCCTAGCTAAGTACATTTGGGAGGTGAAAGGAAAAGAGTCCAGGAGCCCTTGGAGAATGGTCCTTGCAAAGTCTGTTCTAGACCTAGAGAAGGAATCAAGCTTACAGTATTTTGTAAAAGTATGTACAGAGGAGCAGGTTGTTGCTTCTAGAATACTTCCTTTCCAAAAAGCCATAGCCAAGGTCTTAGAAAAGCAGGTCTTGACTCTGCCTGGAATAGTTTTGATGTGGTGAGTGAGACAAAAGGGAATAGCCTTAGGCAACCATTTGAAAATAGTCTGTTTTGACACAGGTTATCCCTTCTTACCATCACAAGAAACAAATAATTGATCTGAAAGAATTAGTTTTGTCAAGACAGTACCTGAGCTCCCTGTGGACATCCATGCTGTGGAGTATACTTTCTTCCTCATCTTTAGCTTCAGGGAAGAAAACAAGAAGATGGATAGCTTGGTTTAAGTAAACTCAAATACCCCTTTAGGCATAAAAGAAGGATTAGTTTTCAAAGAAACTATGTCCCTGTGGAAAATGAGGTAGGATTGACTCACCATAAGAGCTTGCAACTCAAGTACTCTTTCTGCACATGTCAGAGCAATCAGTAAAACTATTTTCCATGTTAAGAACGTCAAGTCAGCCAGGTCAGCTAATTCAAATAAAGTAAGTGCTAACTTTTCTAACACAAAATTAAGATCCCTAGTAGGGGCCGCTGGTCTTCTTGGAGCCATCTTATGCAAACTCCCTTTCAAAACCATTTAGAAATGAGACTGCAATGAAAGGATCCATGGCAGATATGTTGAAATGGCTGATAAATTAACCTTGAAAGAGGAATAAGAAAGGTCATAGGATAGTAACTCCCACAAATATTGTAAAACCAGAGAACAACTAGGCCTGTATGGGTGCTGGTTATGTTGTTGGCACCAACTAGAAAACTTTTTTTCCATTTGCTAATATATGATTTTCTAGTAACAATTTTTCTTGCCTCCATCAGTATCTTCTGCACGTCCTTGGTAAGGAAGTGCCTAAAAGGAATGAAGACCCCATTATCCAGACAGTCAGTTGAATTTGATTGGTATCAGCGAGTATCAAAAATCCTTGTTCTTGTCTAAGTAGAGCCAGTCTGTGATAAAGCTTGTGGCAATTTCCCCTGTATTTTTTATTCTGAATAATTTATTTATAGTAAAGAGAAAAAAGTGCTTAAAATAATAATTTTTCTGTTATTTGTTTGTGGTCTGTGACTGGTTTATGAATGAGGTCCACTTTGGACAGTGCTATTTATGGTTTTCATTTAGTTGTTCACCTTCAGTGTTAAAACATTTGGCATACTTTCACAATTAGTCAGGACAAACCTTAACATATGTATGAGCCTAACAATTCATTAAAGGAAAAAGTGTTTTTGAAGCTAATGAAGAGGTGTCTCACAAACAGTGCAAGAAACAAAACTGAAAGATACAAATGCTGATTTTTTTTTTTTGATAACAGAAAATGAAGATGAGGACCTGTAAGGTAAAAAGGGGGAGTAGTATTCTAGTTAACTTGTTTTTAAGATGATTGGTTTGCTCTCAGTGTGTTGATGGAAAAGTATAGAGAAGATAAAAAAGGAATTGCATTGTGTTTTTGTGGACAGGGTGCCTAGAGCAGAGTTATGGTATTGTAGGAGGAAGTTGGGAGTGGCAGAGAAGTATGTTAGAGTGGTACAGAATATGTACTAAGGCATGTGACAGTGTTTAGGTCTGTGGTAGGAGTGGAAATACATCAAGGATCAGCTCCGAGCTCTTTCTTATTTGCAGTGGAGATGGACAAGTTGACAGATGAGATCAGAATGGAGTCTCCATGGGCTATGATGTTTGCGGATGACATTGTGATCTATAGTGAGAGAGGGGAGCAATTTAAGGAGACCCTGGAGAGATGGAGATATGCTCTAGAGAGGAAAGGAATGAAGGTCAGTAGGACCAAGACAGAATATATGTGTGTAATTGAGATGCAGGATGGAGAAATGGTGAGGATGCAGGGAGTAGAGTTGGTTAAGGTAGATGAGTTTAAATACTTGGGATTAACAGTTCATAGTAATGAGGAGTACAGAAGAGAGGTGAAGAAGAGAGTGCAGGCAGGGTGGTGTGCGTGGAAAAAAGTGTCAGGAGTGTTTTATGATAGACGGTTACAAGCAAGAGTGAAATGGAAGGTTTACAAGATGGTAGTGAGATCAGCTATGTTATATGGATTGGAGACAGTGGTTCTGATGAAAAGATAGATGGCGGAGCTAGAGGTGGCAGAGTTAAAGATGTTAAGATTTGCACTGGGTGTGGCGAGGTTGGGCAGGATTAGAAGTGAGTATATCAGAGGGGTCAGCACAGGATGGACGGTTTGGAGACACAGCCAGAGAGGTGAGATTGCATCTATTTGGATATGTGCAGAGGAGTGATGCTTGGTATATTGGGAGAAGGATGCTAAGGATGGAGCTGCTAAGCAACTGAAAAAGAGGAAGGCCTAAGAGAAGGTTTATGGATGTGGTGAGAGAGGACATGCTGGTGGTTGGTGTGACAGAGCAAGATGCAGAGGACAGGAAAAAATGGAAACAGAACATCCACTGTGGTGACCCCTAACAGGAGCATTTGAAAGAAGACATAGGTAATTAAAGGAAGAAAGAGACTTAAATAGATGGTGATTAAATAATAGTATCACACATCAGATAAAAGAAAAAAAAACACGTTAATGTTTATGCCCCAAATCCAGACTATTAAGATGTGTATCCAAAATTAAAACCACTGTAACGGCTTCAACCTAGAACACAAACTGTTAAAAGGGATAACTTTACTTGGGCTATTTATCCTCAGGATAGACTATAGAGAAAAATGAGCCACATGTGAATATACAATTTGAGTTGCAATATCCTTGTTTTTCCTGGATATTAATACATGGATTACAAAGCATTGACAACAGGTAGGATACAAATATATATCCCTTGACCACACACTTGCAAAGATCGACTATTAGGGGACATGTGATTTGATACAAACTATCAATGTCATTAAGAATATTCATAATTCCATATCCAATCACAATGCTTTACTTCAGAAACAATATATTGTGTTGTAGAAAAGTTAAAATAAATACTTCCTAATCTTGGATACTCCTACATATACATACAGTGAAATCAGGTTTAATTTCCAAAGGTTGTTTCTATAACTATACTTTTATCTAGCTGTTACTGGAGGGAAGATGAAGCAATATCTACTTGAATCATAAAGCAAGGTGCATATAAATATAAATTAAGCATAGCCTACTATGATCTAAATTAAGCTATTTACAGATTTGATGGTTAGCTCTTAGCAAATTTCCATAATGAAGTGCTGAAAGTTTCTTGTCTTGTGCTGTTACAAGGCAGATGAAATTGTCAGCCGTCTGCTCTTTTCAGTTCCTCTTACCACATATTTTATTCCAATTTTCTTGTCAGCATGAACCTTGTATCATCTTGAGGTGAATGCCAGCAGGTCACAATGTATCAGAATAAAGTGTTCTTGTACAAGACAATCAGTCAGATTCAATGAACAGTACATGTTAGTATACTGTTTTGGATTCAGTAAGTGGCTCTACATGGTGTATAGAGCTGCACAGACATGGTAAACATCTTGGGGTGCTAATTACAGCATAAGCAGCTGAATCGCATGCTAATCAACCAATCCAAGATGGAGGAGTTATTCAACAAGCTATAAAGCAACCATGTAGACTCAGTGCTGCTTTTCCTGTGAATTCCAAAACCTACTGGAATACAGCCATGGAAAGGAGTCTACACAGAAAGAATGTTAGAGGCTGTTGTTGCTTCAATTCATGTGTATGTGCAACAGGCTAAAGTCTATGCTGCTGTTAATAGACCAAGGCCAAGAAGGAGAAGAGTTTTCATACCCCATTTAACTTATCATAACCTACGTGATGTGGAAATTGTAGAGCACTACAGGATGGATAGAAACACACTACAGGAACTCTGCAATCTCTGTCATCCTCAACTCAGAGCAAGGGCAAACCGAGGGGAACCCTTACCAGTGGAGACAAAGGTATGTGTAACACCTAAAGTTTTAGCTACAAGAACCTTTCAAAGACCAATAGGGGACATGCTAAGGGTGTCACAAGCATCAGCATCCAGGATCCTCCACCAATTCCTGAATGCTATGCTCCAACATGCCAGTGATCACATACATTTTCCCTGTACTCCTGAAGACAGGGCCACAAATATGCATGAGTTCTACCATGTAGTACACTATCCTGAAGTACTGGGTGCCATAGACTGTACACACATAGAAAATAAGGTACTACCCAGAGAACAGGGAAGGCTGTACATAAATAAGAAGGGCTTCTACTTTATTAACTGCAGAGTCATGGGTAATGCCAAGGTAGTTTCCTTGAATGTGCTTGCTGGCAAGCAAGGCAGTTACCACAACTCACATATCTGGCACACTTCCCAACTGTATCAGATGTAGACTAGGGGTGATGTCCCACAGGGTCATTTACTGGGGGATGCAGGTTATGCAATGGAACCGTGGCTGAAGATGCCCATCAGAAATGCATAAATACCCACTGAAGAGCATCATAATGAGGCACATGCTCAAACCAGAAATGTCATAGAGTGAGTGTTTAAGCTTCTGAAGTCATGGTTCTGGTTCACAGATGCATCTGGGATAGCCCTGCAGTACAATCCACATACATGTACTGAAATACTCACTGACAGTACCATGCTATACAGCATCATCCTGAGAAAGCAGCTTTAGCAGGATTAACAAGTTGAAGGAGCACACATCCCACTACCAATGGCAAGGTCACCACAGCCACACACAGGTGAGGAGTCAGAGGTGGAACCAGCAGCTGTTGTGGGTGTAGGCAGACAAAGGTATGCTCAATATGCTCTTGTATTAGGTAGCAGGCACCCCATAGCACACTTGGCATCTAAGGGGCTAAAACCTTCATCCTACACACATACATATAGGAACATTGATAAAGGGCAACACTCACAACCTTTACTTGTCCATGTAATGTCTGTGTACTGCTAGCATCAGACAGAGTCAGCCCTGAACTAAAACTGTTGCAACTGCTGGATTTACAAGGTAAGTGATGAACCTGGAATGTATTGTGTAATAATATGAATGAATGTCATATCCTTGCATGTTGTTACTTGGTAATGTAAGCAAGTAAGAGGTGGGTGATTTGAACTGAAATGACTTTGTGACAGCAGAGACTTATGTGACTGCATGTGTACTCTATCAAGTGTTAGGCTTCAAGCATCAAACATTCACAGTCATACCTCTCAGAAGTACTTATGGTCACCATATGTCCTCAGTTTATCATCATAGTTTTGTACAGGAAAATCATTAGAGAAGTTAAACAGTAGTAAGACAAATTTCAGTTCCAGACTTTACAACCCTCACAAGATCATTAACAATATTGATGCAAAAAATGTTTGATTCTATCAACTGCCTAACTTTCTAAGAACAAAATATGTCAAAGGTACAATTAGCAAAACAACATCACAAATCAGATATACTAAGCACAAAGTCAGTTATGCACCCTGAGCATTAGACACAAATGTTATGCATGCCCAAATCCAAAATAAAGAAAACAAGGATATGGCATAGTTATCATCATTTGAAAAGGGTATTGTGGGGGGGGGGGCAGGGAGTGCAGGAACCCTAGGCTGACACAAAAGGTTGGTGAGTGTGTGTGAGTAAGAAAGAGAAGCAAGCAGACATTTGGATAAAGTAACAAATGGCCAGTGAGACAAAATGAGCTTTAAGCTTCATGGCTGAACCATGTAATTGTTTTTTGGGGTGTCTGTATGGGTCCACCAGGTGAAACTGGTGTGCGTGTGTGTCTGTCTGCATGAACACAGCCAAGCCCTGTGCTAGCTCTACATCTTGGTATGTCAGACAGGTGTGAGCCATGCATGCTAGAGATGGCAGTACATAGTTGTCTTACCCAACCACGAGAACTGGTTCTGCCAGGAAGTGCGCTGGCACATCCATGGCCATGGTTAGTTGCACTGCTGCTACCTGAATGTGACTGATGTCTGCTGGATGAGCTTCCCTCACTAGGACACCCAGGAACACAACCACATGGCATGCCATGTTTGGGTGTGGACATCTCAACCACTGATGGAGCAGTGGAAGTAGTGCCTCTATGGGAGAGTGATTGGGCACAACCACATTGACTAACTGCAAATGATGTGGCTGACCTACACCCATGAGGATGTCACCCCCTTCCCAGCAGACGTTCTGACACAGACACTGCCCATTCTTGTATCATTCATCTGATCCATTGAATCAGCAACACTCTAGAGGCAGTCATCATGTTAGCCTCTGCCACATTTACAATTCTAAGCATTTCTCTGAAGGACCTATAAGCACATGCCTGTACCTCCATGATGGCCCTAAACATACATTGGTGCAGGAAGACACACATGGATCAGGTGGAGGATGGACAGCAGGCCTCCTCTGAGAATCCATAACAACCCTCTGGGTAGCACCTCGCCCACACTTTGGCTACTGCCAAAGTCAACAGTTAGTGAAGCAGCACTAACCACACTTCCCTGATTGAGTGTCTCACCTTCCACCCATCCAATATCTGAGGGCTCAGTGGAATGGGCTGGCACAGGTCTACTGGATGTGTCTGAAGGAAATACAGGGGATAGCTAAATGTCAATCTCGGTGTCAGATTCAGCCTTCTGCACCACCCAAATGCACCTCTGTTTGGCCACCATCAGAGTCTGCTGATACTCTAACATCAGGTAGTAAGAGTCCTACACTTCCACTGTCAGGATCACATGTGATAAGCAACAAACAAGGAAAGAAATTAATAGCTACACTACTACATGTCAAATGTATGCTAACAAACTAACAGTGGTGCCATTACTGCAGACAGTACAACAATGCACAACAGTCCTGGCACCCACATCACACATATGGATAAAATATATAAATTCTTTGAGGTGATCATCACTACTGTACTGACAAAAAAGATATTGGCTTACCATGTGCAGTTGATGCTATGCATCCCATGAATGATGGTCCTGGAAGACATTAAGCAAAAAGTTAGGACAAATTCATCACAATTACCAGTAACACAGGGGGTTAAAACATTTTGCCCTTTATATGTCCATTAATGATACTTTTAACAAGAACTTAGATGACAAGTCCAGACTAAGCCCATGTGTAATCAATCAGAACTGTAGCATCTGCAATCCCCCCAAACAAATTTATTGTTAAACAGAACTTCTGTATTACTGCCAATATTTTTCTATACATGAGTATTTAACAATTGAGATACATAAGTCTACCTGCAAGCTCCTCCTTGGGACATGCTTGTTCTCCCTGAAGCAGTAGCATTAATGTCAAGGACATGTTGTTCTCCACTTTCTCGGAAGCTGTCTGGATCTCAGACACTGGACAGGAACTCTTTATTTGCCATTAGTTGTGGTCTGTAGCAAGCTTTCCCCTAGTACCCATCAGATTACGGGTCTCTGCAGCTGCTCTCCTCTGTGCAGGTGAAATCATGTCAGTGGCTCTACGGCACACCTGATCATATGTTCTGTTGTGGCCCTCTATTGCTTTTACATTAGCAACTATCTGCTGCCAAATCTGCATTTTGCCTGACGTATCTTCATAGGATCATAGAAGGTTACTAGGCTAACAGACCCAGGACCCTTACAAGCCTAACCAAGTTTAACCCATGTTCCCAAGGCTGTCTGGTTCAAGCAGACATTAAATTCAGCACCTATTGCCCTTTCCCAAGAGGGACACAGGTGAAACCCCTGAGCTGAATTTTCAGTTACCCATCCAATCGTCCAAATTGCGCTTAAATAGGGCCAACAATGGGTTTTGTTTAACATGAATAGGAAGCTTATTCCAAAGCTGGGGCAACCTCTGTGAGACAACTCTGTCTCTCCAGCAAGTTGTGTTGATATCACATACCAGATTAAGGTCATTTGAGCAAATGACCTGTGTGGTATTTGACTTGCGAATGTGCAGCATTTCCATCAAAGCTGGGCCAGAGATTGCTCTGTATGCAAGTCACAAGTTGCTTCTGAGCAGTCTGTATGACACAGAGTAAAGTGACAAGATTTTAGTCTGTCCATAACACAGATCATGATGACTCTGAATTTTCTTTGTAAGGAACCTTTATGATCTCCATGTCCCCTCTCAAGCTGAAAGGCACCATGTCAGCAAAAAGGTTATGCAATGACCTGATTTTCAGGGTCACTGAATGGTGGCTTTTCAGGGATTGGGACACTTGAGCGTAATAGTCTTAGGTGACCTAAAACACAACAGAAGGATAATACACATGCGTATTACATAACTAAAAGTCCCACCCAATGGAGAACCATAAAACAGTCAATATATTGAAATATAAAAAAGCAATTGAGTGGTTGTAACATATTACATTCACACACAAAGCAAGGTTGGATGTGAAACAAGGAGAGTAACAATAGCAACATATCCTTGTCTGTGCCAAAACAGAAATGCAACTTTGCTCCTCCACCACTAAAAGAACAGACAGGCAACACATTTTGCTAATACACCATCAGTGAAATGCTAAAAGTGCTATCAAATGACCTGTCCCTGAAGCATGTCTACAGATTTAACACAGAACATTCCATTTTAAGCTATTGCCAATCATGTGTACCTGAGGCCAACACTCCCCTAAAGATGTCCATCCTAGAAGGCTAAGACCCCTGTGTCATTGACAGTATAGGACATTTACCATTTCACAGAAATAAGAATAGAAGAGTGTACTTAAAAAAGCAGTTGTAACATTAGCAGTTGTGATGACAGTTAATAAGGCTGTACATCTGAGAAAGTGAAATGCCCTGACAAACATGCCTATGCCATCAGTACACTTCTAAGAAATCTGTATAGATAAAAGTAGCATTTGCTAATATATATATATATATATATATATATATATATATATATATATATATATATATATACACACACACATATATACTAACAGATTTTCCTTAGTGACATTTCAGCAAATGCAGTATATAGCTTAAAAATGCAAACATAGCTTCTCAAAGTCAGTAGTCTTCTGTGCAGATATATCCCAAAGTACTGTCCTCTTCTGTGTTATCCACATAAACAAGTCTCCTCACCTTCATGTTCCCTAGCTACACAGTTCCCTTTTTATAGTGTAGATTCAGGGCTATGAGCATGGCAAAGGTGAAATGAGGTGTGAACTCATTAGAATTGCTAAATTCAAATTACTTGGCTCCATGTAGCAGATATAAATATAGTGCAGGCACTCCCTCAGTGTTTATTGCCAATGGATTGCAACTGTTGAGGATTATTGGTATGGATAAGAACAAAACAGCAGTTCAAACTGTCCTATCTTCAATGGGTGTGTCATCCAGGTTTGACTTGCAAAGTTTAGAAGTAATTGTATCAATGTAAGTAAGTAGCACACATTTAACACTTTTTGTTCAGTAATATGCAACCTCCCATTCATTTGTTGAAAAATGTATATTATTACCATTTAATATCCTCATGCATTTTAAGGACAATGATACAGAATGCCTTACATACTGCATGTCTGAGATTACTGCTCAGATAAGAATGAGTAACAAACACAGAGAAAAGATGGAGGTGCATTTTTGCAAGCAATAGTCAAAATTGGTTGTGTGATCACTCAGTGCACTACATTTGAAATTAATACATTTACAAAGAATTGTCATAGGTTTTGTTAGTACTGTGGATGATGCAGTTGGTTGTATGCAGAATAATTTCAGTTCCATGCTGCAAAGCTATTTGTATGGCAAAGAGGGATAAGACACGCTTACTGTGTTCTGAAGGTTCATTGTACTGCAAATTCAAATCCAGACCAGTGTAAAAATATTTCATGTCTACCAAAAACAATTTTGTAGTATGGATTTCATAGATTTCTTTTCTTCATTTCAACTACTTTTCCCTTAATTTTATTTTTTTAATGTCAGTGCTGTTAGTTGTAATCAGTGTACTTGGACTAAGTTATATGCACATTGTAAGGATTACTTTGAGCAATCCGTAATTATAGACTGTAGTTGATAGGACATATACTTAAATATATTAGTTCAGATAAAATAGCTGTATAAGTATGATAGTGCATTGTATGTCACACATGATGGTACTAATTTTATCTCTTTTTTTTCTCTCACCCCAATCCTTATCACTTTTTTATTTTCTATTATGTAACATCAAAATGTCATCCATCTGTAAGAAATAAATAAATGTTTCACAGCACAGTAAGGTAGGCCAGACACAGTGGGTCAGCCTGCCCCTGCTTCATCTGCTCCAGCACCAATTCCCAGCACATTTGGGACCCAATCTGCCAGCACTGCATCTGCTGCTGCCTCTGCAATACATGTGCCCTCAGGTAACACTGCCCCAGCAGCTGGGATACCCAGGAATAGTGGCAGAGATGGGGATTTCATTGCCTGCCAGGAGATGTCAGGGTTGTGCACCATACCACTGGTATATGCCTACACCAGATGGAGAGGCTGCTGTACCTCAGGGTACATAGGAAGAGAAGACATCAAGCACTCCAGCACCCAGCGGAGTAAGGGGATAGTGATGACAGTCCTATGGGTGCAGACTAGATTCTCACTGTCTCCATGTTTGGTGGGCATGAGCTTGTGTTGTCCCCTCCCTCATCACAATCATGGTGTCCCCCAACCTTTTGTTTCCATCACCATCCCTGTTTCTTGTCTTGATTGCATTTGTTTCCTCACCAATCCAACTTACCTGACCCAGAAATATCAACATCCCTTACCCAGCATTCCTCTCTTACTGAATTAAAAAAATAGGTACCTGTCCCATAAAAAAATATTGTCCCCAAACATAGCTCTCCATTTTTCACACATGTCTTCTGGACACACTTGATTTGATTCAATTGGCTATACATCATTATTGCATTGTTGTCACCCCACTTTGTGGTGGTGACAGTCCAAATTCATATTCTGTACATATATTCAATTCTCACTGTTAAGGAAACGGATAGCTATGTTTTTTTCCTCCCTCCATCATGCACATTCCCTTTGTTCTTACCCCTGCTTGCTCCCCATTTCACCACTTTCCTATCTATCCCATTTTAACACCTATAATCTTGTAAAAAATAGAATCACACAAAACCACACATAAGTACCGAAGAAGGAATGGGGCTCATCACTTTTTGGTCTCTATATTTTCGTTGAGTTGGGAAATGTGCACCAACACCAAGCAATGGTAAACGGCTCTTGTGTGGTGAGGTTTACCTCAGCACAATGCCATGTAAACATGTTGTGCTAAAGTAAAATATAGTAACATAAGGTAAATGTAGTACAAGAATAATTCCATTGCATTATCACTGTTTATTTAAATAATAACGGTTAATGTAGCAAAACAATATTTTCATTATATTATCACTACTTATTTAAAAGTATTCCATACACATGTATTAAAACCAATATTATTTGGGCTCAAAATGAAATGTGTCAATACATTTATATCTGCTGCCAAAGAGTGAGCTAAGCAGCAGGTGTATTTCATACACTCAATACTAACCCTCAGAATTTTAGCAGTGAGTCTCACTTTTGCGAACTGCTTAACTATGTGCAAACAGGGAAAGCACTAGAACTGTCTATCTTGCATGTCCAAACACTTTGCCAGCCATCACGCAAACCTGTTGCTCGCTGTTGCGGTATACAACCAATATATTACCATGTATTAGTTCTGTTTACTGCCCATTTAGTCTTCATGGCATGAAATTATATGTGGAAACATAAAATGAAGGCCTCCTCTAAGAATATATCCAGTATTTGCAATGCAGCCATGTGTTACCCCGCATGCACTGCAACCCTGGTCTCTCAGTACTTGTTCACAAACATGTCAACTACTTTACATAAATTAAAAGGAAATGTGTGATATACCATGCACATCTTCAGAATGCCAATACATATTCAGATTTTCAAATACATCTGTTTGCATATAGTTTGTAAAACTCTCTCTTAAACTTCACCTGCACATTGGAACACAACCACCAAACACTACTCATTGCACATTCATCAATCTGGTAACACACAGAATTTGAACTATATTGACAGTTGCACATGCTTATACATCAGTTTCATGCAGGGCTCCCAAAATCTTCTCTCCAATATCCAGTGCTGATGTCATCCACCATAAGTTGCCCCGCAGCCTTGTAAGAGTTAGACCTGTGTGTGTACTTGCTTAAAGTACTCTGTTCTTTAGTCTGTGTACTTGGGTAGGATTTCTGTTCTCACTGCAGTCAGCTAGAGTGCGTGTGTGTGTATGTGTGCACTCATGCATGTCTTATTTAATCAGAAGAGCATAAGTGTGTTTCTAACAGTTACCACTCCAATTCCAAGGATTGACAGTATTTTGACACTTGCACAAGCCTACACATCCATTTCACGCAGGCCTCCCAACATCTTCTGTCCAACATCCAGTGCTGATATCATCCACCATAAGTTGTCATTCAGCCTAATAAGAGTCAGACTTGTGTCATTGTGCTTGCTTAAAGTACTGTGTTCTCTAGTCTGTGTACTTAGGTAGGTGTTCTGTTCTCACTGCAGTCAACTGAGGGGGGTGTATTTGTGCCCTTGCTTGACATTACATAGTGTGTTTTACAAAATCATGTAGGATACTTATTAGCATTTACACCCCTCAACAGAATCTGCTGTCATCCACTATAAATTGTTGTTTGACACTCTCCAAGCCGGACTTGAGCTGTGGTGCTCGCTTAAATACAGAGTTCTGAAGTTGTTGTACTTGGGCAGGGGATCTGTTCTCACTGCAGTCAACTGGGGTGCATGTGTGTGTATGTTTTTGCCCTTGTTGACATTACAGAGTGCATTTTTGCTATTAGCATTTTCCACTCACCAGACTGTGCTGATGCTATCCGCTATAAAATGTCTGACACTCTCCAAGTCAGGCTCGAGCTGTGGTGCTTGCCTTAAATATGGAGTTCTGTAGTTGGTGTACTTAGGTAAGGTTTCTGTTTTCACTGCAGTCAACTGGGGTGTGTGTGAGTGTGTGTTTGTGCCCTTGCTTGACATTACTGAGTGCATTTTACACCAGCATGTGGGACACTGCTATTAGCATTTTCTCCTCACCAGACTCTGCTGGTATCATCAACTATAGCTGAGTTGCGGGTGTGAAGTATTCCCACCAGGGCAGGGTGAGAGACTGGTCTGGAGGCTGGGCACAAGTCACCTCATCCTATATGATATAGATTACAGTGACCAGGCTTTCAGTCTATACACATAAATCATGGAATGGTTTGTAGGTCCTGTACTTTCTTGGTAAGAGACCCCTGTAATCTCTCCAGGTGCTGCAGGTGTCTGGTGAGGTATATGCAAAAGGGAGCATTATGGTCTGTTAGTATTCTGATGAGGTTCAAGTACATTGCTGTTACGTAATCCTCAGATCTGAATATGATGACCTGACTTATGAGGTGCACAACATAGCCTTTCAATACCACAGTGGACATTTGGTGATCGAAGTTCAGATTGCTAGCTAGGTGTGTTCCTAGGTCTTGCTCCACTATGTTTCAGCACTGGTGGAATGTTGTCAATTCTGTAATTAGCAGGGAATTCCACTTTGCAGAGGGCCAAAATAAACACACATGTTTGTGTTTATTTGTAGACCATGTGGCTTTGGCACCATTCATGTGTCTGTGTTAGCCCCTCCTGTGCTATGATATCATAATTGGTGGACTCAACGATTGCACTCAATATGCAAGAATCAGCAAACTTGGTCAGCCAAAGGCAATATACTTTA
This sequence comes from Protopterus annectens, assembly GCF_019279795.1. Taxonomy (NCBI): domain Eukaryota; kingdom Metazoa; phylum Chordata; order Ceratodontiformes; family Protopteridae; genus Protopterus; species Protopterus annectens. The sequence goes on from NC_056748.1 coordinate 422,586,781, forward strand.
GCCTGGATGGTCAAGAAATACATTACATGCAGTAAAGGGCCAAGCACAGATCCCTGTGGTACATCAATGGTGACAACTTTACTGGTAAAGTTTGGTTCACCAACTTTCACAGCATGTGTTTTGTTGTCTTGTGACATAAAGGTTAATCCTCAGTTTTCTTTTTTTTTTTTTAATTTCTGCAAGTTTTTGGGTTTCTATTCCCATGGTGGGAATGGACTCCATTCGTAAGTCTAAGTACAATTAAAGTTCATGAAATTAGTATTATTTCAGTTTTTGATGTCAGCTAAAAGTGCTCCTCGCAGCACTCCTAATGTGCCCACTAATGACTCCTGCAATTCGTATGGAGTTGCATGTATTGATAACATATCTAAATACATATCTAAATATGATTGTAGATTCTTTTTTGTAAGACCCATTGTTTCTTCTATTATTGGAACTGTCTGAATATCTTTCTTCCACTCTGCTCTTGTTTCTGCCTGCAAATCTTGATATTTTATGAGTTTGTGTCTCTCTGTATGCAAGACACTGTAGTCAGTGGGTATAGTGATTTCAGTAATCAATGCCACTTTTGTCTTCTTTTCATGGACCATTATATCTGGTTTTCTCCCATCTATGTTTTGAACTGTTGGTAATGGGTGATCCCATATCATATAGACTTCATCATTTTCTATGATGCTTTGTGGTCTCCATCTGGGAGAGTTTTTCAATGATACCTGAGTGTGGGATTATGTCAAAAACCTAGGCCAGATTAAAATAGGTGGTATGCACTGCCTTACCTTCATAAGGCCTATCACACAGAATCAAAGGGCTGTGACAACATTACAGATCACCTATTGTGTCACTCAGCACATACACCTTCCTGACATGGTTGAATACACACTTCAACAGACCATGCATGTGGACTATCTTCCCGTACAAGGGTGTACATCAACATGCATCCATCTGAGTTTGGGGGCAGCACCTGATGCATGCACTTAGACACATTCTGACTCTCCTCATCTGTGAAGTAGACCAACATGTCATCATGGCCCTTTTCTACATGGACACTAGTAATATCCTAGCTGTGTGAAACACACCTGTGTGAGCTGTTAATGCTACATCCATGTCTGTTACAAAGAGGTCATCGAAGATATACATGATGACAACAATATCATCCTGTGGAACTTGACCAAGTCAAGGCATCTGACACAAAGCCACATTGAGGTAGTCACTCAACACTGTCAGAAGTGGCCATAAACACCTTTATCATCAAGTGGGTAGACCAGTGGATCACATATGTGGCATCTAATTATGTGGAAATGTGTGATGCGACTTGTATCTCAGGTCCAGTGATCAGGTCCATGCATCAGGGCTGTCTGCTTGGCCCATTTCTGTCCATTTTTTAAATCATACATCACGAATGACATACACATCCTGTGTCCAAACAGCTGTCTGAAGGACTACAGATTGTGTTCATAGTTTCATAGATTGGTACTAGGCTGTTGGCCCTAGGGCCTATACAAGCCTAGCCATAACAATTCCCTGGCTATTTCTTCCCACAGTATTTACTTCCCTGGACCCCTGTCTAGCAGGGCAACTGACGTGATCCCCAGGGTAAATTTCCTATCTCCCATCCAATTGTCAAGGTTCCTTTTGAAGAGGGCCAAGGAGGCGATCTGTTTGACATGTATGGGCAGTCTATTCCAGAGTATGGGGTGGTTCTGGGTCAGGAACCTATCCCTCCAGCATGTTTTGTTCATTGTGATGACAAGGTTTAGGTCCCAGGAGCATGTGGCTCTGATGGATTGGGATTTCTTTAAGTGTCGCATGTCCAACAGCTCTGGGTTTGACATGGCCTTGTATGTTAAGTAGAGATCACCTCTGAGTAGACGTTATGCGACAGAGTATAGCTGGAGTTTCTTTAGTCGGTCAGCATAGGACATCTGTTTAGGCCTGTGATTCTTTTTGTGAGGTGTTTCTATGGCCTTTCCAGTTGTTGCAGATGTCTTGTGAGGTACATAACAAATGGGGCATTGTACTCTATGATGGGTCTAATGAGGGATGAGTACAGTGGGACAATGACCTCTGTTATTCTGGATGAAAAGCCCTTAGTGATGAGGTGTACCACATAGAAGGATTTCCTGACTATTGTGACGATGTGGTTATCGAAGGTGAGACCACTGTCCACCTGTGTTCCTAAGTTTCTTACCACACTTTTGGTGTTTAGTGTACTGCCACCTATGTGGTAATTCACAGGTACATGTTTTTCCCAAAGGAGATAACTATACACTTCTTGGCATGGAGCTTGAGCCCATGCCTCTGGCACCAAGCATCTGTTTCTCTAAGACCCTTTTGTAAAATATCCACATCATTTGGGGATTCAATAATGGCTTCCAGTTTGCAGTCATCTGCGAACTTTGTTAGCCAGAGTCCCTTGGTGTTGGCCTGTACTTCAGAGAAGTAGATGCCAAATAAGAGCGGTCCCAGGACTGAACCCTGAGGTACTCCACTTGTCTGGAGTTGGATTTGGAGTTAGCTACTTTTACAGTGTGGGTTCTGTCAGTAAGCCAGTTGGCAACCCATCGAGTGACATAGGGATTTATGCCCAGATTAATAAGTTTATCTATGATTCCAAAGTGGGATGGTGTCAAAGGCCTTGGCGAGGTCCAGGTAGGCTGTGTGGACCACCTTACCCTCGTCTGGAGACTGATTCAAAGAGGTTGCTATTGTCTTTGTTTATAAGTTCCATGATAATACGTTCCATGGCCTTGCAGATCAGGCTTGTCAGACTGATGGGACAGTAGTTCTCAGGATCCAAGATGGATCCCCCCTTGTGGAGTGGGATAACTGTAGCTGTGCGTCACTCAGTGGGCACGAAACCTGAGGTGAGGCTATGATTAAATATGACACTTAGGTGAGGTGCCAGTTCATTTTGTAGTTCATGTAGTACACAGCCCAGGATGTGATCTGGTCCCAGGGATGCTGTATTCTTCACTTTGGAGAGTGTCGTATTACCTGTGTGGCCATGATTACCAGAATTGGGCAATCTTTTGGTACTGAGATGGGCCTTTTAGGGGGTGAGAGGGGGGTGTAGTTGGCACTGAATTGATCTGCCAGGATATTGGCAATGTCCTTGGGATCAGTATATTTAATGCCATTCTGTTGTAGCTCAGAGAAGATCTGAGCATTGCCATTTAGATTTTTGACATAGCTATAGAATGCCTTCTGGTTGTCTATGGAATCTTTGGCAATTTTATTTTCGTAACTAGCTTTGGAGGATTTTATGATGGATCGTAGCATCTTACTGAGGATGGTAAGGGAGGTTTTTGCATCCCTGGATTTTCCTCTTTTCTGCAACAGTTTTTTTTACTGTTGTATAGTTTGCTTATGACAGGGGACTCCAACTGTCATATTAGTATAATACAGACAGTATCAAAACACACCACAGATTGCCTCCACAGTCATAACACATGCAATGAAACAGAAACATGGGGGGGGATTGTTACGTTATGAAAACAAATGCATAACACAAGGATAATGTAGGCATCACATCCTATAAGCAGACCGACTGGTATGTGACCTCTGTCCTTGGATAGATGGTATGTGGAACATCCATCAGCATGTGACCACAGTGCTGACTACTCCCTTGTATGTAACACAGCTACTGAGTTTGTGAAGGACATCCACATCAATGCCATAATACCTCCATAATTCAAAGCCTTCATCACACCAATAACTGAGTACAGTGCACCCTTCTTCATGCATCTCCCTAAGCGTCTTCCAGTGGTGTGTAACTGAAGTGTACCACCTTTGTCACACTGAGGTATTACACATTTTATTGGATATACCTAGGTGTTCTTTTTTTGCATTAACATTACTGTCTAATAGTGAGGAACACCCATCAAGGTTTTACACCATATGCATGTGTGATACCTGTTTTGGTGATGCACATAGTACATACATAGCTGTTTGATAACATTGATGGCATGGGCTACATTTATGACAGTCTGTATTGTGCCATATAGATATATATATGGATTCACTTCATAATCTCAAAATACTGTAACATCGAATTTCAGTATCTCGAAACTATGAAACCGAATCCACAAAACACCAAAACTACAAAACCCAAGCCCAAAACTGCAAAATTCAAAACACCGAACAAACCACTTACACTACACTATACATACACCACAATACCCACATCACAACAAAAACAAACAAAAACTACACACATGCACAACTCATACACACATAAGCAGGGGGGAAGCACCCCTGCACCCCCCATGATGGGGGCTGTGCCCACCACACCTCCCTACGTATATGTGCTAACTCCAAGATCACACAAACAGGAAACAAAAGCAACCTCACACATGCACATTCTCCAGTCCCTCAGACACACATCAAACATATCAGCACACTCAAACACACTCTAACCTCAAGTCAAATCCCTTAGAAAACACGCACTTACCTGACAAAACACCTAGATCCACACACGGCACCACACACCATAAACACACAATCCCAAACATCACGTAGGGTAAGGCCATAACCGCGAATTTGAGATATTCGAATTCATGATTATGAACTTTCGCTATTTTAAACATTCGGGTTTATAGTCTCGAGATACTGAAATTTGACATTTCAGTATTTCAAGATTATAAAAGTCTCCTGTATATATCCACACACACACACACACATATATATATATATATATATATATATATATATATATATATATATATATATATATATATATATATATATATATATATATATATATATATATATATATTTATAAAGGTCCCTATCAAATGATAGAAAATTAATTTGATGGAAAATCATTTGGCTGAAACCAAAGCATAGAACGCTCAAAACACTGAAAACTCATTTGACTGAAACTCAAAACACTAAAAATGCTATTTGCCCTTTTCCCCACAGAAGTGTGATCCTGAAGTTAGTATATATAGTTAAGGGGTGTGTGGGGGGCACAGCATCCCACATACTTCATACATTGTAAACCCTACACATAGATAGTTATAACTACAATGAATAACTGTTTGTAGAAAACAATATTTCCATAAACTATGTGGGGGGCTATGCCCACCACACCCCCCTAACTATATATACTAACTCCAGGATCGCACTACCGTGGGGAAAAAGGCATATAGCAATTTCAGTGTTTTGAGTTTCAGTCAGATGAGGTTTCAGTGTTTTGAGCTTTCTATCTTATGGTGTCAGTGAAATGAGTTTCTATCAAATGAGCTTTCTATCATTTGATAGGGACCCATATATATATATATATATATATATATATATATATATATATATATATATATATATATATATATATGTATATATATATATCTGCCATGCACACCAGTCAGCTAGCCTGTAGTGATCTTAATGCCACATACAGGTATAGCAGTGTCCCTCCTAATGCCTCCAGCAGCTGTTACAGTGTCAGGACGGTTTCCTTGATTACCCTCATAGATTGTCACAATAGTTGTACAAGTGTGTTTGTGCAGAACCATATATGATCACTCAGAATCACATATGTTGTGTCACAGACATGGGATTACTGGTGGTATTATTCTGATATTATCCATGATTGTGCTTACTTGTTTTACTCTTGTCCATAAGCCTGTGACTGTGTGCCACTTGTTGGAAACCTCTGCTGACATGACACTCGTATTCAGGCAAATCAAGTTTGCACAGCTTCACAATATGCACCCAACCCCAATTGTATATAAGATCCCTGATGGATGCTTAGCTCACAAAGACATCTTCATTGTTATGTCACCATCTGTAACAGTCACATACATTTTCAATGTGCAGTCCATACTGTACCATACCGGTATGTGATTAGTGTACTTTCTACAGCTTCCATTAACATGCTCTCATCTGCTGTACATTAGGATGTTTCTCCTATCCTCTTTCTTTGTGTTCATTCATACAATTCATCTGTGTGTCTCTGTTCAATACACACACTTCCCTTGACTGTCTATTTTAAATAGAAGTCCATGTACCCTTACAGATCATTTACACTACTTTTGTACAGAATGCCTGGAATTGGATTTCACAGTACTCTGCACTGCATACACTGTTCTGTACTGTGTTTGGACCATATACATTGCTATATGTTAAACCCTGGTAATCATTGATGCATTCCACACAATCCCACTAAACAAGTTTGCTCTGAGGTACACAGGTTTCTATCTGTGTTGCTTTACACAGTTTCCTGGCTGCAACACTGTTGCCAGCCACAAACAGTGCGTGTTTATGCTTAGACATGGTGCACAGCATGAATATGTAATTAGCTCTGCTACTCACCACGTTAGCACGCAAACTCCATGTAGGCTTTACACGAAGAATACAAGGAGTTTATTGTATCACAGGGACTGTTCTATTTGGCCTGTCTCTGCCTGACTTTTAAAAGCTGTGCAGACAAATACATATAAAATCCATTTCAAAGTGAGAGATATACACTGCATAGTTGTATAAAATAATAACCTGTTCTCCCAGTATTTAAGAATTTCACCCCCAAACATGGAATTTTTTCAAAACACATTTAACTGTTTAAATAACCTGTTATTGTATCTTAACCCCATCTTTGTCTTACTTTGTAATACTAAAGAATACACTAGCAAAACACACACACACACACACACACACACACACACACACACACACACACACACACACACACAATGGTCGTATCAGTTAATGTACTCAAAGACAAACTGTGATTTAAAATGTCAGATGTTAGCTATTAAATGCATTTTGTGTCTACACATATCAAGATGCACTTGTCAAATGTCAAATATTTTAAAACAGTCTTATGAAATAGTTTTGGTGTCAAAATCATATAATTCTGGTATGTATCAGTTTAATACATAATAATCATCAGCTTTGATATGTACCCTGTGAAAAATCATAGGAATCCCATTTCTCAGTTAATATGCAAGTCCTAATACTGTGTGTAATTCTTTCTTTCCCTCTTTAGCACTCATTCTCATGGTAAAATCCTAAGTAGTTTGTAATTTTTTCTTTATAATGTAAAAAGCAGAATAGCCAGCCTTTTTTTGATAACCCCAAATTCAGTAGTTGTTTTGCCTCTTATTAAAATGCCGACATACCAATAAACAATTTGTTTTTCTTTCCTAAACATAAATTATCATGTGTGTTCATTCATAGTTAATTTGTAAGTAATTCCATGTCTGTTCATCATACCCCTAACCTCTTACTACTTAGCCTAAATATATAAGATCTATATATCTATACCTGTCTGTTTATGTATATATAAATCACATAGCTTAAAATAACGGTGATGCAAAAATAGAGACAGATTTCAAATATTGCTCGCATAAATTTAGAAAGTTGCTAGAATAACTGGTTTTGTGTTATCATACATTTTGTGAAGGATATGGTGCCCAGAAGTCAAATACCTGTCATTATTTAATGACTTCAGTCCTCCACAATTTGTCAGAACACCACAAATTGTACTAAGGATACAGCAAAAAATATGAGCCAAAAATCTGTACATTCTGTGAAAACCTCCAAAATGAAAATATATATGTATATCCTCTCATGTTTAGACCAAACCTTTTTGAAGAACTAGGTCCCATAAAAAAAATAGTAAATCTGGAAACAAGTAGGCTGAATATATACCCAAATCAGTTGAGTGATAAGCATGGTTACAAGTGGCTGATGTATTGGCATATGAGTGGCTTTAGTGCAAAAAACTAATATCCTAATGAGTTTCATCACAATGTATTGTATTCTGGGAGCTGGTGAAACACTTTGGGGGGGAGGGTTCTCTTTTCTACACTTATGTGCAGCCATGGAGTTGGAATGTATATAATATAGTGGGTATGCCCCGTGCAAAAGTTTTTTTTTTTTTCATAATTACAAATATTGTACATCACATATATTTTTTAAATTATCATCAAGCCAACATTGCATAAATTGCTCAATTCCTGCTTTCCCTGAAACCCTTCTTCTCCAAACATTATTCTGCATGTATTGTTCTCCCAATTTCCATTTTTTCTATGTAATTTTCTCCTACTCTTTTCTAATGATTGTGTTTCCAGTTGTTTTAGCTCTGTTACAATGTTCACTGTTCAAATACAGTTGGTTCAGTCTTTGATTTGCATTTTCTAGTAACTGCTTTTTTTGTCAGCCACCAGAATTAAACCTAACAGGCCTTAGTATGTCAGGGAATTCTGTTTCTGTAACCCAGCTCAAAAAAATCATTAGTTACACCCATTTGATTACCCAATATTTCTGATAGCGTACTCTGTAGGGAATTTTGAAACTCTCATTATACTCCCAAAACATATGATCCCAGTTATCGCCTTCTGCCCCCGACCCCCAACATTTGCCATTTACCCAGTAAAAAAAATTCTTTGGAATCAGCTTATAGTATAAATATACCTATACAAACAGTTCCAGGCAAAAATCCTGAATTTTCTAGTCTTATATAGTATATGTGACTCCATCTTGGCATCCATGTCAAGAACACATAACAAATTATGATCGGTGAAACCCAATGAAAACTGTTTGCAGTGCATGGAGAAGTCTTACCCACTCCATGTAGTATCAGTTACAAAAATAAATAAATAAATACATAAAAACAAAACTTGATCTGTTTTACCAGCTTTGAAAATCAGTGAAACACTTAGTGAGTGCTGTCACATAGACAGCAGGTAAGGAAAAAAATCAGGGACAGCTATTAAATACTGCCCTAATTTAAATAAACTACTTACAAACTAACATCTGTACATTTTCGTGGATATAAGGGGAAAGATATTTAGTGACCAATGGAACATCCTTTCTCTTATACCTGACTGTCACAGCACTTAGGGAGTGTGTAACATTTGTTACATACCTTTGAAAGAGCTGTTATGATTGGGTCTTGCGCACAGTAGCATGCAACAAATTTATCTTTTATCTTTTTCCAGTGTTGTTGTGTAATCATAATGCTCTATGCACTTCAAATATTTGATTACCATTTTTCTCAGTTGCCATATGTCTCTAATTTAATTGTCCTTTTACTAGTGACAACTGATGTCAGTTTCCCTCTAATCTTTTTTGACAAATCCGCAATACAATTTGAAATAAAAACTGTAACACATTACTGAAGACATATAAATATCTGAATACAAATTTGTCCCCACAAAATGTAATCCTTTCTAGTTACTTGTAACTTTGGAAAATATCTTTTCTTGTGATAGTTGATATGTATGCACATTTCCCTAGTAATCCGGTTGCAATCATAGTGTACTTAGTATTTATAACTACTAATATTCAGTGTATCAGGAATTATCAATGCAGATTGGTTTATACTCTATGCAAGAATGTTTCCATCTAGATCTCTATATCTTCTAATGCTGAAACTCTTTTTAAACCCAAGTTATTATGTTCCTCGTGAATTACCTTTGTTTACCTGTTCTGATCTCAGCTTTGTTAAAAAATATTTTTATTTTATTTTATTTATTTTTTTTTAACATTTGTTAATTGGGAAAGTCCGACTAGGACAGAGCCTATTTTCATTGGAGGCTTGGGGAGAAACACTCCAGATGCATATCTTTGGAATGCGGGAGGAAACTAGAGTACCAGGAGGAAACCCAGGTGAATGCAGGGAGGACATGCAGACTCTGCACAGAAGGCATCCTAGCTGAGAATCAAAGTGGAGAACCTCTTGCTGTGAGGAGACAATGTTAACCACTGCACCACCCAGTATCAAAAAATTGTTCTCTTTATCTAGCGTTATAATAATGTATAAAGAAATATTATTAGTCTATGATGTTTACTTAATCATACCAAAGGGATGTTTCCATATAGATGTCTATATCTTTCTAATGTTGAAATTGTTTTTAAACCAGAACTAGTGTTCCTTGTCAATTATCTTTTAAATATTAAAGCTATTGTCTGTAGTTTCCTGGCAGACTAACTTTAAACTTAAGATGTAATATAATTTATTCAGTTCCACTTTTCAGAATAGCAATTGATAATTAGCAAGGAATCATAACTAGAATCTTTGAATTAGCACAGTTGAATTTTGTTCTTTAGTTTACCATTACTGTAACATAAAATCATTCATAATCCTTTGAAGTTTCAGCAATTTCACAGCTTGTCTTTGTTTACCTGTTCAGATCCTAACTTTGTCAAAAATGTCAAAAAATACTCTTTTATCTAGAGTTGTAATCACAAGGAAAAGAAATATTATCAGTCTATAAAGTTTACGTAGTCCTAGATAAAAATGGTCATATGATTTGATTATATATTCAATTATCCCATTCTTGGCTACTGGTTTATTAACCCTATGCTATCTAAAATGCTCATAGGTTCATAGATAAGAACTAACTAGCTGCCGCTTTAGGCCTAGCCAGTTCCCCTTTCAAATGTAAGACTCAAACTCTGTACCTTGTGTCTCTGTGAGCTAAACATCTTGACCATTATACCAACCCCTTATACTAAACTGCAAATCCATGTATCTTATCCATAGTCAGTGTCAATGTCCGACGCACCAAAACTTATTAAAATTGATGCCACTTCGTTTCTTCTAGCTTAGATATCCTGTCTGTCCAAGTTATAATGTCATAAAATCTGAGTGTATTACAGATATGTAATTCATGCAATAACAATTTCTTTAGTATGTCATAAATGCAGCACAAAGGACTATACCATACCTTACTGAATATTCTCATTGTCAATTTTGCTTTCAGTGGACAGGCAACTGCAAAAATAATGTCAATTTTGTTAATAACCAGGCTCTTAGGAGCAGAAAAAATAACATATTCCTTCCTTTCAGTGCACTCCCTTAAAGCATATATATATTTTTATACTGGTAGTAAAAATAAATTCTGCATCATACTGCTACAAGTTAAGTGCTCATATTGTCATTGTTTTTAATGTATAAAATGTATATTGTCAGTAACAGTCTTACACTTTTCCTATCAATTAGCATCATCTGTGATGTTTGCAAGATTAAGAAAAGAAATTCCATAATTTTTCCAAAGAACTTGTGTTATTACATGTCTGAAATTATCTGGTGACAAACTCTACCATTAGCATGTACTGGTATATCAGGTGCTGTGCTAGATCTGAATTAGTTAAGGTGGAAACAAAATGTTCATGTATTTATCGAATCACAAAACTTCAGGTGTTACATCTTAAAAAATAATTAAATCCTGTTATCCATCACACACAGCACATGATAACTTTTGTCTAAAAAAAAATTCTGAAGTTCTGCATTTCTATTACTTTGTGTCTGTACTGGTGGAGAGGGGTAGCATAAACTAGGATTCTTTAAATTTCTCATGTTACATTTCCCCTAGAAATTTGTACTGCATTTCTGGATAAAACAATATTATACCATATTTATTGTCTTTCAGAAATCAAACAATATACTTGATGTTACTAAATCAGACACAGGAATACAGTTGCCTTGTTGATACTTTTAATGAAATTTGCATGCAATTGAAACATTAACTATGTTAGAAATTGTTTCTATTTGTGGAGAAATAAAAGTTTTTTTCAACATTAAGTGAAATCTCTTTCTACAATACTACTTCTGCAGTGCACTGTAAATCTAAAACTTTTTAATCCTTTAATTTCAATGCAGTATGTATGCATATGTCAAAATAATATAGATATAAAAAGAATCATGTTAACACTCTCCTCATGAGACACACACACACACATACATACACATATGTACAACATATGTTGTAAAATTAAGCAGCCAACAGAATGCAATTTCTTGATCATGGTCAAGCCAACACTATGTACAGTGGATGCACGATGAGCCCCAAAGTTTACCTATACATGTAGTCAGCCCAGTGGGCATGACAAGGAGCTTCTCATCTCTTAGAAAACTGTAGCCAGATCATGGTAGATCAGCGTGTGGCCATATTGAAGTAGGAGTAGCTGCAGTAAACATAGTACAACAATAAGTAGTGGCGACAGCAGTGAATCTGCATGCACTGATGGCAAAACTATGTTGCTGCTGTATAGCTGCAACCTTAAGCTACATATATCCAGAAGAGTGTGTTTGATTGTGCATTTGTTACATTGAACATTTAGTTTTGAAGATTGTACTGTCAAACTTCCAGTTCATAGCAGACTTTTGTTTTGCGGGATCTCTACACAGCAGGGAGTGAAACTTTGCCCTTTCCCTACTGTTTAGTGGTCTTGTACATGGGATATATAATTAACAGGAGGTATGGGGCATAGTCCCCCTACATGGAGGTGCAGGGGTGCTTGCCTTTTGCATAAAACATTGCTTTTTTTTTTTTCATTTGTGTTTCAACCATTTTTGGTTCAATGAATTGTTTGCTGATTTAGTGAGTTGGCAGTGTTATGTGAAATATAATCATGCAGAGAAATGTACTCTGAGCAGGAAAATGATATTGACTGTGAAGGGTTTAGTGTAGAGATTTTTATAAGGCAATGGAAAGGACATAGACAAACAGAAGACTGCAAAAAGAGATACATATTATCATAGGGCTGCAAACCAGAATGCCAATGATGAAACTTGCACATGAGAGGTGGGATACAGTAAAGGAACATTATATACTGATCTATACTATTACTAATAACTTTAGAATTTGATCAGCATAACTGTGTGATAATGTGAATATCATTAAGAAAAGAAAAAGGAAACTGTGTGGGGGAATTGACCCATTAACACATGCATTATATCCTCATGCACCTAATAAGCATGCCACAGAAGCATTCATTGGAAATGTTTCTAAAAAATCAGGGGAACTGAAACCATGATTGCAAGAAAAGAGAAATACACCTGAATGGCTTGTACTTATTCCTTTGTTACTGATATACTATAGACCAGTGCATTGGCATTTGTGCTATGGAAGCCCTCACAGGAAAACTTTCTGAAAAGCACTTTTCTAGGCAGTGGGAATCCATGATAGGAAGTAAAGAGAAATACATCTGAATAGATTTGAACCCATGCCTTTTTTACTAATATACTCTAGACCTGTGCATTAATAAGACATGCCACAAGCACTCATAGGAAAGGTATCTGCAAAACAAAAACACATTTCAAGGGAACAGAATGCATGATAATAAGAAAAGAAAAATACACCTGAATGGGTATGATCCCATGCCTTTGTTACTGTTCTACTCTAGACCAGTACATTATCAAGTGAAGCCACAGAAGAACTTGTACTAAAGGTGTCAAACACACATTTCAGGGGAATGTAAGAACATTTTTGAAGACTGAAACTGAACACTGTAACATAACATATAACCATCATGGGATTAAAACCCTCTACTCAGTGTATTGACAATGTACACATTAATGCATGTGTACACTGAGACATGAAAAATGTTGCAAGCATTATGATTACCTTATTTCATATTTGCATGGTTATATGTATTGATAATCAGCTCTTTTCATGAAAAATGGCAGTTAATGCATGAGAAGTATTCTCATTTATTTTTGCCATAAGATGACAAGTGGCAATTCTCTGTGTTTACGTACGGCCATCGACATTTCTCTTTGTTACCCATTACACAATGCATGATCACAGGAAGATGATTTTGTTTTATAAGCCCTTTTTGGGCATGTGTGGTGTGTTAATGCATTTTTGACCAGATTAAAGGATGGAAAGGATATAGGATGGAGGTGAAAAGGGAAGCAAGTAGAAGATACAATACAAGGTGAGCAAATAAGGATTGAGGAGGATGGAAGTGGTTAAAGAAGAATGATAGATCTCAATGAATTTAAACACATGCCTTTCACAATGATATTTGCTTCATCATTGTATTAGCAAGGCGAAGCAATCAGATTGAAGATGACAGAAAATACAAATTTGAGGAGAATATAATATCACTTTTACAGAATGATGGCAAGAAATAAAATATAGAACTTAATGGATTTCAACCCATGCATTTCATAATGTTATTCTCCATAGCAGTGCATCAGTAAGGGGAGACACTGAAGCTGTCAGACTCTAAGGGGTTATAAAAGACATATATCAGAGAAATGTACCACATTTACAGATTGGATACTGAGCAGTGTAAAACACCATACAACCCACGTTTCAGTTAAGTACCTCATGGAGGATAAATTATTTCATGAACACACTCAACCATTGAAACAGAATAAAGGCATTCACTTGACTACAACTGTGCTTAACTCACTCATCCAACCAATGGCAAAATCATAGCATGTGATAAAAATTTTTCTTCATTTTTGCCATAGGATGAGGAGTGACATTTCTCACTGGTTGTACATGTGCATTGATGCTACTCTCAGTAGTCCGTTGCGCAAAGTATGACCACAGAAAGATGAATTTATTTTAAAAGTCCTATGTGCTTTGTGTTTTTCTACTTTTTGATGTGAGAATATAGGACAGAGATGAAACGGGAAGGCAAGCAAAGGTTTGAACATAAAATGAACAAGTAAGGAATGAGCAGCATGGAGTTGGAGTAGGAGTATAAATCGCTACTTAGCTCAACAGTCCAACCTGAATCTGTAAATAAATATGTTAGGAAAGAGGACAACTCCTTGACATAATTCACATAGTAATGACAGGAATGTTTTACTTCAGGGTATTGGAACACATGACAGCAAGAAAAGAGAAAAACACCTGAATGAATTTGAGCCCATGCCTTTATTCTTTATATTCTCTGAGACATATCATTAACCAGATATGCCACAGAAACACTCCTAGGGAATGATACATGTTATAGAAAGCAAACAGAAATATACATGAATGGATCTGAATTTATGCCTTTGCCCTTTGTGCTCTCTCAATCAGATCATTAGCTAGGTATGACACAGAAGCATTCATAAAAACTACTAGAAAAAAACTAGCCAAGTGAAGTTTTTACGCTGTGCTTCCCATAGTGGGCCTAAATGTATCCACAAAGACTTAAAAGTTAGAAGTTATGGACATTCAGAAGCCATATAGGTTAAACACTTGATGTCCTTAAGGGATCATTTGCATATATCTCATGGCCTTCTATTACAAGAGGTTTAAGGTATATCACAGTGAAAACTCCAGTTTGGCTATTTTTTTCTTGTAGTTTTTTACTAATTGGTTTGTCTGTGTGACCTTTTTACTTTATGGTTACAGAAGCATACATAGGAGAAGTATTAGAAAAAAAAACATACACACATTGCAGGAGGAATAGAATACAGCTGCAGGCTGACAACTGAATATTGTAAAACAACATACCATCCTCTGTGGGGTTATAACCCTGCACCCCATGCACCAACATTGTACCCAACACTTAATCACAGCAATGTACCATGAAAGCCACTACAGTAAAATTATTAACTTTACCTTATATTTTAATTGCTTGGATATTTACATTAATGCTGAGCTCATTTGCAAAACAAATGGCAATATTGTTAGTGCATGACAAGCATTCTTCATTTTGCCATAGGTCAAGAAGTGTAATTTATCTAGGCTTAGACATTAGCATATATTGGCATTGACCTTACTTTCTTCCAATTATCGAGCAGTGTATGACCATAAAAAGATGATTTTTAAAAGAAACATGGACTCTATATGGCAACTGATGGCATGTTGTAGTTTTTCTTTCCTTCACCTTTAACTTCATATTAACTGTATCTGTTCCTGAGGACTGAACCCCCAATTGAAATATATACTTTTTGAGTCTTTGATACATTTAGATACAGTGAAACCAATATTTATTTCCTATGGCAATTTCCATATACATTCTTCTACATAAATGTTACAGGAGACAAGATTAAACAAACTCTGCAGCAAAAAGCAGTGCATATATAAATGTAAACTAAAGCACAGCCTACAGCGATCTAACATAAGAGATGTATAAATGAGATGGTTAGTTCTTATCAAACTTATTTCCATGCAGGTGTGTTGAGAGATTTTTGTTTTGTGCTGTCTGTTGTGAAGTAGATGGAATTGTCATTTGGCAGTTTCCTTCACTTTCTCATGCCAAATGTCTTGTGTAAGCTGTCACAACAGCAACAACATTATAACAAGTTCAGCTGAATTTCAGTAGTTCCTGCAATATTGCAAAAAAAGTGTTCTTATATAATACATTCAATTACATCTTCAATTATGCCTATTATGTAATGTGTTTCTTTCTGGCTTTTAAAAGCAGTGTAAAAATGCATATAAAATTCACTTCAAGGTAAAAAAGCACATCATATAGCTGTATAAAACAACCAGTTCACTAATGTCTAACAACTGTTGTGATATTTTCACACTGAGCTGAATGGAGGAGCGGTACTGACCACAACTCTGATCTGTGATGTATAACAATCAGTATCCTATTTTCTTGCTTATTTTTACTAGTTATTACTTATTCTTACCATGTATTGCACTCTTTATTGTCTGCTGCCTACTTTTTACTATATTTTATTGCTATAAACTAATCTGTACTTTTGTACTACAATTGTCTGCCTCACTTTTTGTAAAGCTTCTTTAGCCAAGTTTCACTGTGTGAAAGGTATTAATTGGAAATTTTATCCATTTGTTAAGCATCTGTTGTTGTTCTGATTTTCCTACCAAAGAATATATCATATAACTGATTTGTTTGCATTTGAAAGCATTCTCTTGAGTCTCCTTGCTCCTTTTTCTGTTTAAAACTTTCATTTAGTGTCTCACTGCTGTTTTTCTGCTCTGTTAAACATTCCAGTGCTGTTTTCTTCCTAAACTATTGTAGGTAGTAGTAGCATAGTTTCCCACCATCCTCCCCTATTGTTGTCTTGTTCATAAACTTGGTGGCTTTGTAGTTTCCCGTCCCTACTGTAAATTTGATCTGGCACACTTTTCCCAGTCCAGTCTCATTAGCTGATTCTACTTAATACAGAAAGAACATTTGGGAAGGCCAACCCCCTTAGTTTCTTAACCTTGAATTATATTCTGTTCATCCTTTCTCCCTTCCCACTCTACCAAAAAAAAAATAAATAAAAATATGTCTCAGCTGCTTTTACAGTATTTGTGTTTGCTAGTTTATTACTTCATCTTGCTTTTTCAGCTACTTGTTCTGTAAAGTGCTTAGTTACATCTTTTCTGCTGCATTTATTATTGCCTGTTTTTAACCTGTTTAAATTGTGTTATTCTAAGCCTCTTAGTTTTGGTTTAAGCACTTGGGCTTTAGGCCTACCTCTTAGCTCTCCCAGGCCTCTCCCCTCAGATTCTGACAAATATGGATGGACAATTTCCTACGGTTTCTCCTGCCAGCCTGGTTGATATGAGCATCCTGAGACAGTGTAGCAACTGCCTCATGTACACAGACAACTATCTACTATTACCACCTAGGGACACAATTTGTGAGAGAGACAATTACATTAAGAACCTAGAGTCTATGCTCCTTCCCTCAAAAGGCAGTATATCTGGCACTGAGCAGGTTATCAGTACAATCACTACACCTCAACCACCACCCACAACTACACAACACACCCCCACATATGTGAAGGTTTTCAGCAAAAACATACCCAAAAAAGGAGACCGCAGAGGCAAAAACACATGCAAACTCCACAATCCTCCTCACCACATGCCATGCATGGTCCACACACCAGTGTCTCACAACCACAAATGTCTAACCATAAACCCAACATATTAGTCATAGGAAACTTCATTGTAAGACACACATATGTGCCTATCACCAGGCTTCATAAAGAGAAAGTCACAGTTAGTTGTCTGTCAGGTGCAAGAATCCGCTATATCACACATGCACTCAAGTCCCTCAACAACAGGTACTGTTATGACTCTGTCATAGTCCATGTTTGGGTGAACGACTTGAGATGTACCTCCCTGGACTATATGAATAAAGACATGATTGAGCTTGCTGAATGTGTGTCCCAGGCAGGTATGTCCCTAGCCTTAAGCAGCATTCTACTGTCAACAAGAATGATGCTTCAATACAAACAGGAAATGATTGACTTTAACAGTTGGCTTAGTTTCTGGTGTCATTCCAGGGGGATCCAGTACTTGACAGCCTGGGTTGATATGATCAACAGACTATGATGCTTTTCTAGAGATGGCCTGCATCTGTCTCACCTGGGCTTCAGGCAAAGGCCTTTGCCTCCCCATAGTGCCTTTTTTAGGAAAAGCCCTGTTGTTGATAAAACCAACATACACATTTCAACAAAACGCAAATTAAAGCTCATGCTGCTAAATGCTAGGAGTCTAAACATGAAACTGCACTCATTGCAAGCATTCTTAACCCTGGAAGATGCTGACATTGTGCAGTCACAGAAACCTGGTTCAAAGCTCCGGAAAGCACCCTAGCCTTGCCTGGTTACTCATTCTATCATACATTTATACCCCAGACTGTGGGCAGCAAAGCCAAAGGAGGTGGAGTTTCAATATATATTAAAGATACACACACCTCCAGGCTGGTCAAATAGTATGATGCACAGGAGACACTCCAGGTGCAGTTAATCTTTGACAAGACCCCTACTCAAATCATAGCCAGCTATAGGCCCCCAAATTTGACTCCTGGGCAATTTTAACTACCTAACTGTATAATGGAAAAAATACTCTTGCCACAATTTCTCCTTAGCCTGAACAAGCAAATAAGAGCACTAGTGAAATCCTCTAAAGCCAGCTTTGAGTCCAAATTGGCCACATCTACTAGACACTATCATAAGGCCTTCTTCACATATGTCCGCAATCTCAAAGGAAGCACCCAGATCTGTTCAGAACTGGTGGTCAAGGACACTACATACACAAAAGCTGTAGATATAGCCAACTTACTGGCTGACAGATTCAGTGAAAACTTTACCCTTTTGTCCCCTCATCAGTAAATCAGGACATCCCAGTACCTGCCCTCCTCCTCTTATCTCTGTGGAACAGGTCATCACTGCCCTCTCAAAGGCAAAAAATACAGCCTCCATGGGACCCGATAACATCCCAGGCTGCATCCTACATGAATACAGGCATGAACGTGCAGCACTATTAGGCCCCCTATTCAACCAAAGCCTGAGTACTGGCTTTGTCCCAACTGAGTGGATGACAGCCGCTGTCATCCCTTTACACAAAGGTGGAGTGTCCACCGATCTGGGAAATTATAGACCCATCAGCCTAACTAGCCTAACCTGCAAGGCCATGGAATGGATTATCATGGACCTCATTAACAGGGACATTGGCAACCTCCAAACACTCGACCCCACACAGTTTGGCTTTGTCAAGGGGAGATCATGTCTGCTAAATCTGGTCAACAAAGCCATGGATAAGGGGAAGGTGTTACACACCACCTAGCTGGACCTGGCCAAAGCCTTCAACACTATTCCCCACTCAGGCATAATAGATGACCTCTCTCAACTAGGCATCTATCCATATGTTATCAGATAGGTAGCAAATTGGCTCACTGATAGAACCCACTTAATTAAAATAGGGGAGGCCACCTCCAGCAGTAGACCAGTAATGAGCAGCATACCCCAGGGATTGGTCTTGGGGCCTCTCTTATTCAGGATACACTTCTCTGAGGTGCCGGCCAAAACCATTGGGCTATGGCTGACCATGTTTGCAGATGACTGCAAGGTGGGTGTGGTCATCAATTCCCCAAGTGATGTGGACGTCATCCAAGAGGGTCTCACCCAAACAAATGACTGGTGCAAGAAACATGGTCTCAAGCTGAATGCCAAAAAATGCATCATCATCCCCTTTGGGGAGAGTGACATTACCACATATTATCACATTAATAACAATGTCCTAAGCACGCAATCAGTCATGAGGGATTTGGGAACCTAGGTTGATAGCAACCTGACTTTCGACCACCATGTTGCTTCCATTGTAGGGAAAACTTTCTACATGGCCCACTTCTTAAGTGAGGATATCTCGTGCAGGGACAAGGAGGTCATAACATCCCTGTATTCTTCCCTTATAAGGCCAGTTATTGAGTACAGTGCCCCCTTCAGCATGTAACTTGCAAAGGACATGCAGCAGCTGGAGACACCACAGAGGTTCCTCACCAGAATAATCCAGGGTCTCAAATATCTACCCTACAGATACAGGCTAAAAGCCCTGTCCCTCTAGACAGTTTCATACAGACTCCTCAGAGGTGACCTCTGTCTGGCATACAGAGCAATCTCAGAAACCACCTTGATAGGACTGCTGCATATCTGCAAGTCAAGCTCTACTTGAATAAACCCACACACGTGACCTCAACCTGGTCTGTGGCATCAATAGGTTGGCAGGACAGATTTGTGTCCCAGAGATTCCCCTGTCTGTGGAATAGATTCTCTCTCCACATCAGGCAGAGTACCACATTATCCCTTTTCAAGCGCAACCTGGATAACTGGATGGGAAACAGAAAATACACCCCTGGAATTCCACCTGTGTCCCTGCTGGACAGGGGCTTTGGGTGCTGACTTGTCTAAACATGGGCTGAACACTTGACTAGTCTTATAAGGGCCCCAGGGTAAACAGCCTAATAACTTCCTATGAGCCTATAATAAACTGAATTGAAACTAGTATTTTTAGTTAGAGCTCCTATATCTTTATCATTTTTTATAATCCTTTCTTTAATTTTCAGTTTAAGATTACAAGGAGGTGTGTTGACTTTAACTACTCTCTACACTGGAAATATGAAACAAATTGTATTTTTGGTTTGGTGAAGTAGATTTTATGAAAGAGAAACACAAAAGGAAATTAAGGACCAGAATTAGTAAGCACTTGAATGATATAAGGAATTGTTGTACGGATATGTTCAAAGTGCTGATAGACAGCATTTCTTTACATTTTGTTATACTACTGTTGTTATTGATTTAGGGCATCAATAATGGTATAAAGAATAAATTATACTGTGAGATGAGATGGCAACATTTATTGAACAATATCTTAAACTTCTTTTAAGGCATTACACAATGAAAACTGGAATGCCAATCTTGCAAAACTAGAAAATGGTGAACTGCAAATTTTGAGTTGTACAAGATTACCACCCGAAACAAAATAAAGTGTACTGCTTATCAGCAAAAGATTGCAATGTACATTTACTAATACAAGATTTATTTTGTTTAATATTGTTCCAGTGAAACATGGATACTTTCTATTGCGCTTGAAACATTTCATAGTTTTCAAAGAAATGTCCATTTTAGTTTTTTGCTAATAATGGATATGTGTTATTCTGCTGTATGTAAGGCCAGTATCTGTAATCAGTCACACAAATGTGTTGAATACCATCATGGAAGTATCAAATAGAGAAAACTATAAAGCAACTAAAACAAGAAGTGTCATTATTAGAAGAGTATAGAAGAGGGAACAGATCAATGAAAATACTTAGAAAGATAGACATGATAAAAGCAATCCACAGCATTAGAAAATATCAGGATATATCATGCACTATTGCAAATAGCCAACTAAAAATCTCACAAGCCCAGGCAGGTATGACCCTAGCCCTCAGTAGCATCCTGCCATCGCCAAGAAAGTTACTGCAGTACAAGGACAAAATGATTGACTTCAACAATTGGCTAAGCTTCTGGTGTCATTCTAAGGGGATCCAGTATCTGTCTGCCTGGGAAAACATGGTCGGCAGAGATGGCCTGCACCTGTCACCCCTGGAATTCCGGATACTGGCAAAGACTCTTGCCACCCCTATAGTGCCTTTTTTAGGCAAGGTTCAAATGACAAATTCACCACCATAACAGGAACAGGCAAGCAAAAACTGAGGGTAATGCTACTCAATGCTAGAAGTCTAAATCTCAAAATGCACTCACTCAAGGCACTCCTTAAAATGGAGAACATCGATGTCTGTGCAGTGACTGAGACCTGGTTCAAGGCTCCAGAGAGCACCCCTGCATTACCAGGCTATAATTCATACCACACTTTTCGGCCGTCTAACCTGGACCAGAACACCAAAGGCGGAGGTGTATCCATATTCATTAAGGATATCCACACCTCCAGGCTAGTTGCTCAGCATAATGCAGCCAAGGTTATCCAAGTGAAACTAACTCTGGGCAAAACTGCAATCCAAATTGTAACTTGCTACAGATCCCCCACCATGACCCAGGATTCCCACTCATCTTTTCTTGATATAGTGTAAAATATTAGGGTTCAACCAAACACCCTAATATTGTGCAATTTCAACTACCCCACCATTAAGTGGGAATACTACTCATGTACCAACTCCTTTGCTCAGTGCTTTCTAGAATTTATAAATGACAACGCCCTGGATCAACTTATCCACACCCCCACCAGGGGCAATAATATCCTAGACCTAGTCATTACCAACATGAGTGACCGGTGTTCCACACCTGAAGTCAACTCCTCGTTGGTCAGATCCAACCATAAGCTAATCACCCTAGATATCCACATCCAGCCCCCACCCCCCATGAATGAAACCATGTTAAAAATTTTCTGCAAAGCCAACTTCATGCTTCTTAAGACAGAAGTGGCGAACTTCAAGACACCCATGCAGATGGACAATACAGTTACGATTGCTGAATCCTACACAAATGCACTCTATAAGCACTTACACGAGTGCATGGATCGTGCTATCCCAAACACAACCAAGATGCTATCCTCCAAAAAACGGAAGCCAATCTGGTGATCCCCTGCCATAAACGAACTCTACAACAGAAGGAAGAAATTGTTGCAGAAGAGAGTAAAATCCCATGAGTGGAGGAGCTCCCTGGTCAGCCTCAGCAAGAAGTTGAGATCCCTTATAAGATCCTCCAAAGCTAGCTATGAAAACAAGATTGCCACTGATTCTAAGGACAACCACAAAGCATTATATAGCTATGTCAATAATCTCAATGGCAACACCCAGATCTGCTCTGAGTTACAGCACAATGGCACAAAAATTACAGAACCAACTGATATTGCCAACATCCTGGCAAAATGGTTCAGTGCTAACTTTACCCTCCTCTCACCCCCTAAAGGGCCCATATCTATACAGGAAGAATGCAGAGTCCCTGTAATCACAACTTCACAGGTAAAAGCAGCACTCTCTAAAGCCAAAAACACAGCATCCATGGGACTGGACAACATCCCAGGCTGCATTTTACATGAACTTCAGAACGAACTGGCTCCCCACCTAAGCACCATGTTCAATCATAGCCTCACATCAGGCTTTGTGCCCACTGAATGGTGCACAGCAACAATTATCCCACTCCACAAAGGGGGAGCCACCACTGATCCTGGGAAATATCACCCTAATAGCCTAATGAGCCTGGTCTACAAGGCCATGGAACGTATTATCATGGAATTCATAAACAAAGACATTTGTAACCTCCAAACTCTGGATTCCTCCCACTTCGGGTTTGTGAAAGGCAGATAATGCCTCCTGAACCTGGTCGACTTCTTTGAGGCAGTCACCAGCCGTAGACAAGGGTAAGGTGGTTCACACAGCCTATCTTGACCTCGCCAAGGCTTTCGACACGATACTCCATTCTGGAATTATAGCAAAACTCACTAAACTAGGTATAAATTCCTATGTCATAAGATGGGTTGCCAACTGGCTCACTGACAGAACCCACACTGTAAAAGTTGCAGACTCCAAATCTGACTTCAAACCAGTGACAAGTGGAGTACCACAGGGTTCAGTCCTGGGACCTCTCCTGTTTGGTATCTACTTCTCTGAAGTACAGGCTAACACTGAAGGCCTCTGGCTAATGAAGTTCACAGATGACTGCAAACTAGGAGCTATAGTCGAGTCCCCAAATGATGTGGACATCCTACAAAACGGCTTCACTGAGACAAATGCCTGGTGTCAGAGTCATGTCCTCAAGCTCAATGCCAAAAAAGTGCATTTGGTAAAAACTCTGTACCCATGAACTACCACACAGGTGGCAGTCTTCTTAACACTGAATGTGTGATAAGAGACCTTGGGACCCAGGTGGACAGTAGTCTCTCCTTTGATAACCACATTGCCACAGTAGTCAGGAAATCCTTCTACATGGCACACCTCATCACAAAAGAGTTCTCATCCAGGAAAAAAGAGGTCATTGTTCCCCTCTACTCGACACTCATCAGACCCATTATAGAGTACAACGCCCCTTTTGAAATGTACCTCACAGGACATCTGCAGCAGCTGGAAAGGCCACAGAAGTACCTCACAAAGAGGATTACTGTCCTCAAACAGATGTCCTACACTGATCGTCTCAAAAAACACCAGCTTTACTCTGTAGCATATCGCCTACTCTGAGGTGATCTCTGCCTAACATATAAAGCTATGTCAAACCCAGAGCTGTTGGACATGCTACACCTAAAGAAATCCCAATCCCTCTGAGCTACACACTCTAGGGACCACAATAAACAGGACTTGCTGCAGGGATAGATTCCTGTCCCAGAGACTTCCCATACTGTGGAACAAGCTACCCATCTATGTCAATCAAAGTTTCTCATTAACACTCTTCAAAAAAAATCTTGATGCGTAGATGGGAAATAGGAAATACACCCCGGGGATCACTTCTGTGGCACTGCTCAACAGGGGCACAGAAAATTAACTTTCTTGGGTTGGCATAAGCCAGGGAACTTTGTTGGCTAGGCTTAATTAGGCCCTTGGGCTGATAGCATAGTACCTTTGGAGAATTATCTGTGAAGATCCTGTGTAACATAAAGATGCTAAATAGATGGAAGTAAAAGAAAGAATAAGTTTAAAGGTACAGGATATGAAATGGGATGAAGTAGCAGCCAGACAAATCAAAACAAAGTTAAGAAAAGCCTCAAATTGGAAAATGCCAGGCCCAAATGCAGTACCTAACTTCTGGTTAAAAGTATTAACATCTTTACATGAAGATTTAGCCATGAGTAAGAACTAGTTATATACCCACCCTTTAGCCATGAGTAAGAACTAGTTATATACACATCCTGAACAGACACCAACCTGGCTAACAACAGGAAAAACAATGCTCTTACTTGAGTGAACCTGCAATCTACCCTAAAAAATTATAGACCAATAACTTGCCTTCTGATGACGTATAAACTATACACTGGAATTGGTGTTCACAGAGTCTATAGTCATTTAGAAGAAAACTCAATTAAGGCAATAGAACAAAAGGACAACAAAAGAAAGTCATATGGAACAAAGGATCATTTGCTGCTAAGTAAAGTCATAATGGAGAACTGTAAGAAGGGGAAGAATTTAAGTACGACATGGACTGACTACAAAAAAAGAATTTGATAGTATCCCACATTCATGGATAAAAGTGTTTAAAAATGTACAAGATACACCCTACACTGATCGACTACATTACAGTAACCATGAAACAGTGGCAGACCACTTTGCAATTAAGCCATGATAAAGGACTAATTATTATAATAGGGATAAAAATTCATAGGGGGATATTCCAGGGCGACTCTGTCACCGCTGCTGTTCTGCCTTTCCCTTAACCCATTAAGCTGTCTACGTAACAACTTGGGCCATGGCTATAATTTGGCTCCTAGAAAACAACAAAGTGTAAAGACTTCTCATCTTTTCTTTGTCGATGATTTGAAACTGTATAGCTCATCAGATGAGGAACTGAAAGTACAACTGAAAGTTGTCAAAACTTTTTCAGATTATATAAGAATGTCATTTGGTCTTGATAAATGTGCAAAAGCAACCTTTAAAGCAGGAAAACTGCAGCACCGATAAAACATCAGTTTGGGACAAGAATGTGATATTAAAGAATTTGAGCAAGAAAGATTGTATAAATATCTGGGAATTGCTGAAGGGTCAATAATAAAACATGAACAAATGTGAATAAAACTTAGTAAGGAGTACTTTAAAAGACTTAAATCAATCCTGAAAACAGTGTTGACATCTAGGAACAAAATCCAAGCTATAAACCAATTTGCTCTTCCCGTCGTAACATACAGTTTTGGAGTGATTGACTGGCCCCAAAACGTGTTGGCTAGATTAGATAGGAAAACAAGAAGGATGCTTAATGTTCACCAAATGATTTATAAAAATCAGTGCATAGCAAGATTATATATTCCCAATTCCAAAGGAGGGATTTAAATTTAAATTGATTACATGTACAGATCTACAATCGTGAGACACCACACATATCTGACGAATTCACAAGACCCAAATGTAGTGAAGGTTTTGAAACATGAGAAGAATAAATCTAAGATGGCTTCCCTGATTAGGCTAGCAGAAGCATATCGGCATCAAGCAGGAATGGAAATCAAACCACAAGTGGATAAAAACCAGGCGGCAACTGAATGTGCCAAAAAAACAAAAGAAAGAATATAAGGTGAAGGACCAGATGAGAAGGCAAGAAATGTGGAAAATGCATAAATATAGTAGCAAGTATGGAAAACTCCTGGAGGAACCTAACGTTGATCAGGAATGGATGCAAGAATGGTTAAGGAGAGGTGAATTCAAACCAAGAGATGAAAGGTTAATATTGGCGGCACAAGATAGTGGGCTATGCGCACATTGTTTGCAAAGTCCATTGAACATGTGTGAGAAACAGACAAATGTGGGTTTTGTAAAACAGAATTAGATACAGTTGCACACTTCATTGCTGGTTGCGACATACTAATAGCAGAAGGACTGTATACTGAAAAGCATAATAATGTGGCGAGACTGTTGCACTGGGGGATTGTGCAAACATTATGGTATTGAAGTGGCTGAAAAACACTGGAAACATGAGCAACAAAGCATCATAGAAAATAATGAAGTCTACATCACATGGGATCATCCATTGCCAACAGTTCAAAAGATAGATGTTATAAAACCGGACATAGTGGTCCAAGAAAAGAAGACAAAAGTAGCATTGATCATTGAAATTGCCACAACCAGTGACTACAGTGTCCTGCATACAGAGCGACACAAAGTCATAAAATATAAGCATTTGCAAGCAGAAATGAGAGCAAGGTGGACGAAAGATACCCAGATAGTTCCTATAGTAGTACAAGCAACAGGTCGTATACAGTCATATTTAGATATGCTACCAATACATGCAACTCAGTTCGAATTGCAGAAGGAGTCATTACTGGATACATTGCTGGTGCTGTGAAGAGCACAGCCCCCCACATTATGCAACCAGTTTTTACTGATGTTATATGTTTTAATGTATTGTTAATGGATACACATGTATATAATAGTGCACAAATTGCAATTATGTGGGGGGGGGGGTAGCCCCCCCCCAACAATATATTCTCACTCCAGGGTGACACTACAGTGGGGAACAGGGCATAGACCTGCCAGTGCTGTTTTTCGGTCAAATAAACTTTCGGTCATTTGGTCTCAGTCAAATGGGCTTCAGTCATATCAACTTTCAGTCATATGTAGTGAACCCAGAAATATATATATATATATATATATATATATATATATATATATATATAATATAAAATGTGTGTGTGTGTGTGTATATATATATATATATATATATATATACATATATATATATATATATATATATATATATATATATATATATATACACACACACACACACACACACACACACACACACACACACATATATATAAATACAAATACACAAACACACACATATGAGTGTGTGTGTATACATATATGTGTGTGTGTATATATATATATATATATATATATATATATACACACACACACACACGCACACACACATACACACACACTCACAAGTAGTCACTTTTTTTCAGTTCTCTGCTGCTAGCACCACTCTGCAGGACCACGAGGGGCTGTTGCTGAGTAGTATAGTCAGAAGAAAACACTCAGAAGCGGATTTTTAAACAGGGAACTTCAAAAGAGCTAGAAATGGTCCAAATCGACCAATTACTACCAGATCTTGTGCTGAGGTCACTCCTTCAGGGACAGATAGGCTGCTCAAGGCTCCCCACTCCCACTGGTGAGCAAAGAAACTTCCTTCTATCCAAGTAAGGCAATGGGCAACACCGAACTATCCCAAAGTCCAGAATATAGCAAAGCCTGTATAATGGACTACTCTAGTCAAGGAAAGGCGGGAAAACAAGGATATTTTTTTGTTTTTTTTTGTTTTTTGTAAGAAAACTACAGAAAAACGCAAGGAAACACCAGTATATTAAATGCACAGGCTAGTGCACTTTAGTGGGCAGCCTCAACAATTAAATTAAACAAACAAACTTAAGCAAACTGTATCTTAAGTGCAGGTAATGTAAAATGCAAAATTCAGGTAATATAGCAGTTAAAACTTTGTTTAAAGCAAGAAAAGAAGGTCGCTCAGGTAAAACAGCAAAAATATACTTAAATCAGGAAAGTAGTCACTTTTTTTTAGTTCTCTGCTGCTAGCACCACTCTGCAGGACCACGAGGAGCTGTTGCTGAGTAGTATAGTCAGAAAAAAACGCTCAGAAGCGGATTTTTAAACAGGGAACTTCAAAAGAGCTAGAAATGGTCCAAATCAACCAATTACTACCAGATCTTGTGCTGAGGTCACTCCTTCAGGGACAGATAGGCTGCTCAAGGCTCCCCACTCCCACTGGTGAGCAAAGAAACTTCCTTCTATCCAAGTAAGGCAATGGGCAACACCGGAACTATCCCAAAGTCCAGAATACAGCAAAGCCTGTATAATGGACTACTCTAGTCAAGGAAAGGCGGGAAAACAAGGATTTTTTTTTTTGTTTTTTTGTTTTTTTGTATATACACACACACACACACACACACACACACATATATATATATATATATATATATATATATATATATGGCTGTACTTCACATACCCGAAATACCACAAAACTGAAGACCAGATACCCGAGATGAGATAGCTGAAACTACAAATACGTGAACGTCCACATAGCCGAAATGTTTCCCAGGGTAAGTAACTACTGAGCCAACAAGGGGAGATTTACCCTTTTCCTCTCTGTAGTGCAAACTTGGAGTTGGTACATGTAGTAAAGGGGGGCAAGACCCTCTCATTGGGGGGTGTAGGTTGTAGATGTTGTGGCGTATTCTCTGTGCATTTTTGGCCCAGTGGTTACTTACCCTGGAAAACTTTTCAGCTATGTGAATGTTAGTGTTTTTGAAGTTTCAGCTTGCTCGTCTCAGTTATCTGGTCTTTTGTTATGTGGTATTTCAGGTATGTCACGTAGACCCACATATACACACAAACTACATTCCCTACAAGTACTCCTTACCCTAGAATGAATCATCATGGAGAACTGTTTCAAAGTATATTGAAAGCACCACATCAGTGTTCAGACTCAATGCACTAAATGAAGACACTTTAGGTGGCAGGATCTCTGCATAGGTAAAACAGAATTTCACCTCTAGACTCAGGCAGGATAATGATCTGGACCTCCTCCATGTTTAAAAAAGCCCATAGTACATCACAGATAACTACAGGATTCCCTCTATGACCTCCACCCCCTGATTTTTACCTTCTGTCTTACTTGTTTGGAGGTCCTTAGCATTCAGCCATCACCATTCTCCTGGGGGATGTCAACTTCCCCTCATCATCTGTGAAACCTGCACATCCCCAGACATGTATGTCAAGAAATTTCTGGTCTTCATAAATATAAACTCATTGGACTGGCTAGCACACACCCCTAATAGGGGAGACAAAATCATGGACTTGGTTATGATGTCAGAAAGCTGTGTTCTTTATGAGTTGTTGCATCCTAACTAGTTAAATTGGATGATAAATCAGTCATATTTACCATAAGACCAAAGCTGGAAGTTTCCTGCAATGACTCAGTATTCACAGATTATGCTAAAGCTTATCCGCTAAAACTGAGTGATGACCTGTTAAAATTTTTCATTCCCTCTCTTTGAATGTGAAACTCCCCCTGTGAAAAATTTTTTTGCTCATGTAAATAGTTACATAGAAGCATCTACCCCCTCTTAAATAAATAAAGCCTATGGTGGAAACTAAATAAAAACAGGCTCTACAATAGAAGAAAAAAAGATGATTGCATGTAAAAATAAATGTAACCATCCAAATGCCAAAAATGCTCTTGCCAAAGTTAGAGAATTCAAGTCCTTGATCATAGGTTCATAGGTTCATACTAGGCTATCTGCCCTAGGGCATTTATAAGCCTAGCCAGAGTGTGTTTGGCTTTCGCCACCCATTTTAAATTAATTTTGCTATGCCCTTTTTCGAGGTTAGTATACTGTGCCTCTGTCTAACAGTGACACAGAAGTGATACCCGGGGTAAACCTACGATCTCCCATCCACTCATCAAGATTCCTCTTGAAGAGAGTCAATGAGGGACTCTGCCTAACCTGGACTGGGATTTTATTCCAGTGTGAAGGGAGCCTCTGGGTTATGAATCTGTCCCTCCAGCATGTCCTATTTATTTCAGTGCTGAGGTTCAAGTCTCGAGCGTGTAGCTCGATGAGATTTGGATTTTCTGAGGTGCAGCATGTCCATTAATTCCGGGTTGGATATGGCTTTATACATCAGGCACAGATCGCCTCTGAGCAGGCGGTATGCCACTGAGTAGAGCTGGAGTTTCTTTAACCGGGCAGCATATGGCATCTGTTTGAGCCCTTTGATCCTCTTGGTGAGGTACTTTTGGGGTCTTTCCAGTTGCTGCAGGTGTCTGGTAAGGTACATCCCAAAAGGGGCATTGTACTCAATTATGGGCCTGATGAGGGATGAGTAAAGAGGCACGATGACCTCCCTGATCTAGATGTGAATCCCTTCATGATTAGGTGGGCTATATAAAATGTTTTTCTAACCACTTTGGCCACGTGGTTGTCAAATGAGAGATTGCTATCAACTTGGGTCCCCAGGTCCCTAATTACTTCTTCTGTACTTAATGGATTACCACCTATGTGGTAATTTGTGGGCACTTTGTTTTTGCCAAAGGGGATGACTATACACTTTTTGCCGTTTAGCTTGGGGCCATGGCTCTGGCACCAGTTGTCTGTTTCTATGAGGCCCTTTTGGAGGATGCTTGTGTCGGCTGGAGAGTCGATTATGGCGCCCAGTTTGCAGTCATCTGCGAACTTGGTCACTCACAGTCCTTCCGTGTTTGCCTGTACCTCTGAGAAATATATACCAAACAAGAGAGGTCCCAGGACTGAGCCTTGTGGGACACCACTTGTAACTGGTTTGGAGTCTGACATGGCTCCAGCAATTCTAACCTTCTGGGTTCTGTCCTTGAGCCAGTTTGCAACCCATCTAGTGACATAGGGGTTTAAATTTAAGCTGGTGAGCTTATCTATAATGCCGGAGTGGGGTATTGTATCGAAGGCTTTTGCGAGGTCCAGGTAGGCTGTGTGGACCACCTTCCCCTCGTCAATGGCCTTGGTGACTGTTTCAAAGAAATCAACCAGGTTTAACAGGCAGGATCTTCCCTTAACAAAGCCAAAATGGGTAGGATCCAGTGTCTGTAGGTCCCCAATATTTTTATTTATGAGGTCCATGATGATCCTTTCCATAGCTTTGCAGGCCAAGCTAGTCAGGCTTATGGGGCGATAGTTTCCAGGATCCGTTGAGGCACCACCTTTGTGGAGAGGGACCACTGTTGCTGTATGCCACTCTTTGGGTACATATCCTGTAGTAAGGCTGAGATTGAACAGTAGTTTTATGTTTGGGTTTCACTCTTCTTGGAGTTCATGTAGGATGCCGCCCGGGACACCGTCTGGTTCCATTGACGCTGTGTTTTTTGCTTTGGAGAGGGCAGCTCTTACCTGAGCATCTGAGATGTCAGGGGGGCAGCACTCTGCTGGGATAGATATTTGCCCTTTTGGTGGGAAGGGGGGGGAGAAGTTTGCGCTGAACCTGTCAGCTAGGATGTTGGCAATGTCTGTGGGTTTGGTGTATTTTTTGTCATTTTGGACTAATTCTGAGCATATCTGGGAATTCCCACCCAGGTTCCTAACATAACTAAAGAAAGCCTTGTGATTATCCTTAGTGTCCTGTGCAGTTTTTCTCTCGAAGCTGGCCTTAGACGATTTTATGAGTGCCCGTAGTTTTTTGCTAATACTGATCAGAGATGCCTTCCCTTTTTGGGATTTTGCTCTATCATGTAGTAGCTTCCTCATTCTATTGTATAGTTTGTTTATGGCTGGGGTCCACCAGACAGGACGTCTGCCTTTGGAGGATTGGGTCTTGGTTTTATTTGGGATTGCATGATCCATGCATTCCTGAAGGTGTTCATAGAATGCATTTATAAAGGATTCTGCAGTCTAGGCCGTATTTTCCACAGGCCAGGGGGCTTTGAAGGATTCCACCTCGGTTTTGAGGAGTGTGAAATTTGCTTTAGAGAAGTTTTTCACTGTGGTTTTCAGGGCAGGGGGTGGAGTCGGGATGTGAATATCCAGTGAGATTAGTTTATGGTCTGATTTTACCAAAGAGGGATACACTTCTGGTCTGGAGCATAGAGTCCCAATGTTGGTGATGATCAGGTTCAGTATGTTTTCCCCTCTTGTGGGAGTGGTAACAAGTTGTTCCATAGCATTTGAGTTTATAAATTCTAGGAACCTTTGGGCTAGGGTGTTGGAGCTAGAGTAATGCTCCCAGTCTATGTTTGGGTAGTTGAAGTTGCCCAATATAATGGTGTTTGGAGAAACCTTCATATTTTCCAGTGTTCTCAGAAAGGCCGAGTGGGGTTCCTGGGTTTGGGAGGGTGGTCTGTAGCAGGCTATAAACTGGAAGGCAGTTTTACCCACTGTTAGTTGCACATGGATAGTCATTGATGCTTCGTGCTGTGCCACCAACCTGGAGGTGTGGGTATCTTTGACAAATATTGATACTCCCCCTCCTTTTGTGGTTCGGTCCAAGTTTTGGGGCCAAAAAGCATGGTATGAGATATAACCTGGTAGTGCTGGGGTGCTCTTGGGAGCCTTGAACCAGGTTTCTGTTATTGCACAGATATCGATGTTCTCCATGTAAAGGAGAGTTTCGAGCGCGTGCATCTTGAGGTTTAGACTTCTGGCGTTGAGTAGCATTACTCTTAGTTTCTTATCCCTTGTGATACCTATGGAGGTGGGTTTGTCTTTTGAGCCTTGCTTAAAAAAGGCACTATGGGGGTAGCAAAAGCTAAAATCAAATCAACCAAAGCTAGATAAGAGGTAAAAATAGCCACCCGGGCAAAAGAAAATCACAAAGCCTTCTTTAATCATGTTAGGAACCTCAGAAATGCCAAGAACTGCAAAGAGCTAATACTAAATGATAGCACATACTGTAATCTTGAGTATATATCCAATCTAATAATGAATACATTTAGCTCTAACTTTTTCCCTACACACTCCCAGATCACATACCAACATCTGCCTCCCCCAGTCTGAGGAACACATCCTTAAAGCACTATCCAAGGCCAATAACAATAATTCTATGTGGCCTAATAACATGCCAGGATGCCTACTAGTCAGCTTGAAATAGGATCTGTCAAAACCCTCTAGAACATCTTTGGGTTTTGTACTTGACAAGTGGAGGACTGCAACCTATGAACCTATGAACCTATGAATATTCCAGATAAGCAGCAGATACTAGGGGACTAATCTGTCTCTCCACCATGTTCTGTTAATGTCACAGGCTAGGTTGAGATCACTAGTGTGAGTGACTTTTGTGCCATTTGACTTGCGGATTTTTTATTTTATTATTTATTTATTTAACATTTGTTAACCGGGAAAGTATTACTTGGAACAAAGCCAGTTTTCAGCGGAGGCCTGGGAAGAAACGCTCCAGATGCATGTCTTGGCAACATGGAAGGAAACT
This sequence comes from Protopterus annectens, assembly GCF_019279795.1. Classification (NCBI taxonomy): domain Eukaryota; kingdom Metazoa; phylum Chordata; order Ceratodontiformes; family Protopteridae; genus Protopterus; species Protopterus annectens. The sequence goes on from NC_056748.1 coordinate 422,620,315, forward strand.
GGAGTGCTCAGAGAAAACCCATATGAACACTGGGAGGACATGCAGACTCCACACAGAAGGCACTCCAGCCAAAATTGAACCAGAGAACCTGTTGCTGTGAGGCGGCAATGCTACCACTGCACCACTATGCCATCCTAATTTCCTTTTCCATTAGGCCAGGGTCAGAGATTGCTGTATAAGCCAGGCACAAGTTGCCTCTCAGCAGCCTATATGATGCAGAGTGAACTGACAGGGCTTTCAGTATGTTCTTAGTGAGAAACCTCTGAGGTCTCTCCAGCTGTTCCAGGTGTCTGGTGAGGTACATGGAAAAGGGTACATTATACTCTATTAGTGGTCTGATGAGGGTTGAGTACAGTGGAGTTATAACATCCGTTGACCTGGATGCTATGCCCTTGCTTATGAGGTGCTCTATGTAGAAGGCTTTCCTTGCCACTTGGTGGTCGAAGTTCAGATTGCTGTCAACCTGTGTTCCCAAGTCTCACACCACTGGGTTGGAACTCAGGAGGGTGCTGTCAGTATTGTAATTTGTAGGGAATTCCATTTTGCCAAAGAGAAGAATAATGCATTTTTTTTGCATTTACTTTTAGACCATGGATTTGCCACCTGTCATTCATTTGTGTTAGCCTTTCTTTGTAGTATGTTGACATCATTAGAGGACTCAATGATTGCTCACAATTTGCAATCATCAGTGAACTTGGTTAGCCAGAATCAGTCTACTTTGGCCTGGACTTCTGAGAAATAGATACTAACAGTAAGGGGTCCAGCGCAGATCCCTGTGGTAATCCACTGGTGATGACTGGTGGAGGTGGAGTCACCAGTTTTGACAGTGTATGTTCTGTCTTTGAGCCGGTTGGTACCCATCTAGTAATGTAAGGGTTAATCCCCAGCTGGAAGAGTTTCTCAATGATGCCAGAGTGGAGAATTGTGTCAAACGTCTTGGCGAGGTTGAGATAGACTGTGTGCACTATATTACCTTCGACCATGGCTTTGGAGACATTCTCAAAGAAGTCTTACCAGGTTTAATAAGCATGATCTACCTACCCTTAACAAAGCCAAGCTGGATTGAGTTCAGCATTTGGAGGTTGCCTGTATCCAAGTTGATAAGGTCCATGATAATTACTTCCATGGCCTTGCAGATGAGTCTGGTTAGACTTATGGATCTGCAGTTCTCAGGGTCAGCTGATGGATCCCTTTTCTGCAGGGGAATTGCTGTTGCTGTTCTCCATTCTGCAGGAACATAGCCAGTTCTAAAGTTATGATTAAAGAGAATGCCAAGTGGGTCCCATTTTGGATTGTTTAGTAAACAACCTCAGATATTATCTTGTCTCATTGAGGCCATATTTTTGGCTTTGGTGAGCACAGAGATTACCTGTTCTCTTTAGATACTAGGCAGAGGGCTGGTGTCCGGTATTCTTTGGGATGTGCTAGGTGGGGATAGGGGGGTTAAGTTTGCACTGAATCTGTCAGCTAGTAGGATGGCAATTTCTGCCAGTGTAGTATGAGTGATCCCATCTACAACCAGTTCAACACATAGCTGGGCATTCCCTTTTAGACTTTGGACATAATTAAAGAATGCCTTATGGGTATCCTTGGCTAGGGATGCAGTTTTAATTTCATAAAGTTTCTTTAGAAGTCTTTACAATATTTCTAATTTTCTTGTTTAGACTTAGGAGGGAAGTCTTCCTGTGCAGAGTGATATCACTCTTGCTTTTGGACAACACTTTCTTCCTCTTGTTATAACATCTGTTTATAATTGAAGTCCACCACGGTGGCCTGTTTTTAAAGAGAAGACCTGGTTTTAATCCAGTCAGGTAAAGTAGAGTTTATGCAGTCACTTAAGTGTTTGTACAGGGCATTTGTGTACATTTCTGCATAGTGATCAATGATGTCTGCAATTGTGAGTGGTTTGAAGCTTTTTATACTATCATGTTGGAGGCTGTAGTTAGCTTTGGTAAAGTTTTTTATAATTTTGTGCCTGTGAGGTTGTCAGTTCCAGTAATTACTTCAAATGAGACTGATTTGTGGTCTGACCTAACCAGGGAGGGCATCACGCATGTGGAAGTACAGTGACCCCCCCCACCCCATGTTGGTGAGTACTCTGTCCAGAACATTAGAGCCATAGTGGAGGTGCAGACTATCCGATTCAGAGCATTGATGTAAACAAAGTCCAGGAATCTCTGGGCAAACCTGTTTTTGCTCATGAATGTCCCTCAGTCTATGGAAGTATAGTTGAAATCTCCCATGACTAAGGCATTGGGCTGTATGGTGAGGGATTCCAGTAAAAAGAGGTAGGCAGTGTGCTTACCATAGGATCATTGGATCATAGAAGATTACAAGCATATTGACCTGGAGGTCATTTTATGCCTAGCTATTTCAACCCAATATAATACCGTAGAAGTACTAGTCAGTACCCAAGATTGAATTTAGTGATGACTACCCATGTCCAGGAGGGTTGTCGTCACTATCCTTAGTAAGAATTTATGGTGCTCCATCCACTCATCCAGGTTTCTTCCTCTTGAACAGTGTCATAGAGGTGCTCTGTTTCACATGAATTGGTACCCTGGTCCAAAGACGTGGTAGTCACTGGGAGATAAATCGTTCCCTCCAGCAAGTTCTATTTAAGTTGCAGGCCATATTTAAGTCCCTGGAATGGGTAGTCCTAGACCCATTTGATTTACAGATATGCAGTAAGTTCATTAGGTTTGGGTCTTGGGTTGCTCTGTAGGCCAGGTATAAGTCTCCTCTAAGAAGTATAAATGATACGGAGTATAGTGACATGGACTTTAGTTGGTCCATGTAAGGCACATGCTGGAGGCTCTTGATCTTCTTTGTCAGAAATCTCTAAGCTGCTGGTGGTTAGTATGGTACATACCGAATGGGGCATTATACTCAATTATGGGCTGGATAAATGCCTGGTATAGGGGGTTATATCCTCTTTTACTTTCAAGGTGATGCCTTTACTAATCAAGTGAGCTACATGGAAAGCTTTCCTTACAATGGTACACACTTGGTGGTCGAAGTTAAGGTCATGGTCAACCTGTGTTCCCATGTCCTTTACCACTTCATGGGTACTTAAGGTATTGTTGTTGATTTGATAGTGTGAAGGGACATTGTTTGTGCCAAAGGGAATGACCTATTTCTTTGCATTCAGTTTGAGACCGTGACTAATTCACCAGTCGTTGTTCTGTATGAGACCCTCCCTGAGTATACTGACATCATTTGGGGATTCAATGATTGCACCTAGTTTGCAGTCGTCTGCAAACCTGGTCAGCCACAACCCTTTTGTTTTGACCTGAACTTTTGAGAAGTATATACCAAACAGTAGGGGGCCCAGCTCTGATCCCTGTGGCACCCAGCTGATAACAGGTCTGCTGGTTGATGTGGAGTCACCCACTTTGATAGTGCGTGTCTGGTTTGTGAGCCAATTGGCAACCCATCTTACAATGAAGGAGTTTACATTCAGTTTGCTATGTTTATCGGTAATGCCTGAATGTTGGATTGTGTTGAAAGCCTTTGCCAAGTTGAGATATGCTGTGTGCACAGATTTGCCCTCATCAATGGCCTTGGTCACACTTTCAAAGAAATCCACCAGATTTAACAGGCAGGATCTGCCCTTCACAAAGCCAAATTGAGTAGGATCCAGAGTTTGAAGGTCACCTGTGTCTTTATTTATGAGGTCCTTAATGATATGTTCCATGGCCTTACAGATGAGGCTGGTCATGCTTATGGGTCTCTAATTCTCTGGGTCTGTAGCTGTTCTCCATTCCACAGTAACAAACCGTGTAGTTAGGCTATGATTGAAAACATACTTAGTGGTGATGCTAGTTCATGTTTTATCCTCTGGTCCCATAGAGGCCGTGTTCATTGCCTTCGACAGGACTTTAAGGACCTGCAGGTGGGGGAGGGGACTTTGGGGGAGGGTTTGCTATAAGTTAGGAGGGGATTAGGGAGCGAACTTTTCTGCAAACCTATCTGCTAGCACATTTGCTATCTCTGTGTGTGATACTGTTGGCCACCAGTTCTGAACATGTTTGGGTCCTACCCTTAGGTTAAGTACGTAGCTGTAAAAGGGCTTATGGTTATCCTAGGCAGTACTTGCTAGGTTTCTCTCAAAGGTGCTCATGGACGATTTTACAGTTTGTCTTATTTTCTTGCTAAGGCTGAGGAGGATGCTTTTACATTGTTGGGTCCTTGTCTTTATTTTCTTGGACAGCACCTTTTTGCATTTATTGTAGAGTTTGTTGATGCTGGAAGTCCACCATGGCAGCTTGATTTTACTTGGGGCTCTGGTTTTGATTCTATCAGGTACAGCCAAGTTTATATGCTTATGCAAGTGATTGTACAGGGATTTAGTGTAAGCTTCAGTGTAGTTACCACTTTCAGCTTGGGGTGGGACTTGGAATGCATTTATGCCTTCACCTAGGAGAGTATAGTTTGCCTTGGTGAAGGTTTTTAGTCTGATTTCATCCTTTGTGAGTTCTGGTGTTAATGTCAGTTCAAAGGTGACTGATTTGTGGTCAGTTTTAACTAATGAAGGTCCAACAGTTGCAGCAGAGCATCTATTTGACATGTTGGTGAGGACCAGATCCAGAATGTTTGTTGCTCTTATCAGGGTATGGACAATTTGCTCCTCGGCATTTGAATTCACAAAGTCAAGGAACTTTTGTGCTAGCGAGTTTGGGCTAGAGTAGGTTTCCCAGCTGGTGGTGGGATAATTGAAATCTCCCATAACCAGTGTGTTCAATAAAATTTGGATTGTCTTGAGTTTTGTTAAGTAGGCTTCATGGGTGTCATGACCCATGGAGAGGAATCTGTAACTAGCTAGGACTCGAATGGGGGTCTTACCCATGGAAACCTGGTCTTGGAGTAACTCCATGGAGATAGCCAGTATAACTAGATGGGAGGTGAATTTATCTCTAATATACATCAAAACACCACTTCTTTTGGTTTCACACATTCATTTTGCAGTCTATAGGTGTGGAAGGCATTGTGGCCTTGCAAGGCTGGGGTACACTCTAAGGCCTTAATCCAGGTTTCTGTGACTTCACAGACGTCTACATCTTCTAGTGATAGAAGTGCTTCCAGGGAGAGCAGTTTTTGGTTTAAACTCCTAGTATTTAGCACCATGACCCTTATTTTGTTCTGATTGTTTAATTTCACATCGGTAATGTTTTTGAGACCTTGCCTAAAAAAGACACTGTGTGGGAGGCAAGAGACTTTGCCAGCAGCCAAAAGCTTGGGGGTGCCAGATGCAAACTGTCTCTGGCAAAGCAGCAGGGTTTGTTGAACATGGCTTTGCAAGCAGATAGGAACTGGATCCCCTTGGAATGACACCAAAACCTAACCCAATTATTGAAATCGATCATTTTATGTTTGTACTGTGGCATCATTCTTGCCTGGGACACATACTCAGAGAGCTCAACCATGTCTCTCTTCATATAGTCCAGCGAGATGCATCTCAGGTCATTCACACCAACATGAAGTATGATAGAATCATAATGGTACTTGTTGCTGAGGGACCTGAATACATGCGTGATTTGGTGAATCCTGGCACTGGACAGGCAGCTGACTATGACTTTCTCCTTGTCCAACCTAGTGAGTAGGACATACGTGTGTCTCACTGTTGAGTCTCTAATGACAAGAAAACTTGTTTTTTGAATGTTATGACTTATGAGCTGTGTGCGTGAGGCACTTGTGCTGCTGTGTGTCATTGGGTGCAGTGGAGTCTGTTAGCTGTATCAGACTTGTGTTTTGGAATCTCTGGTATTTTGGTAAGTTTTTCAAGAGAACCTCTGCATATGTGGATTTATGTGTTTGATGCGTACTGTGTGTGTAAGTAGTAGTTTGTGTATGAGTAGTGGTACAATGTGAATATGTAATGGTGGTTAAGTTAACCTTCTCAGTCTTACTGTTTTGAGTGAGAGCCAGCATGGATTCTAGATTCTTGGTGTAAATACATTTCTCACACTCTGTACTAGATTGTGTTATTAGTAGAGGGTTGTCTGTGTACATGAGGCAATTGCTACGCTGCCTCAAAAGACCCAAGTCAACAAGGTTGGCAGGAGAAACAAAGGTAGTCCAACTGCCCATAATGCTAGGCTGAAGACTGTTGTCACCAGGGGTGGCTTTTCAGAAACCATCACGGAGGAGCTCAGCGAATGGATATTTCTGCCTGGGTTTTAAGGGAAAATTTGTTGAATTTACCTGTTTGGCTTTAGTGCACAATTGCGAGGTAGTGCACAGTGCTGTGCAGTGCGCATAGAAGCAGAAACCTCCTGAGATGAAAGGCCTAAATACCAGAAGCTTAAACTTGAAAAAAAAAACTAACAAAATTCAAAAGGACCAATGAGGATGCTTATTCCAAGTCCTAGTTCAGCCTCTGTTTACCAGTCAGGTCCCAATAAACACAATTCTCTCATAAAAGTGCAGATAGGCCCCTTCCAATCCAAGATGGTCTGGGAAATGTGCACAGAACAAACAAATCACTGCAAACAGTTCCAGAAGTAGCAAGCCTGGATCTGAACTATGCTACAGCTACTAGCTACCCTAGTTTCAGTGGGGAAAACTAGAGAATACTTAACACAGTAGAAAAATAGCAGTGAGACACTGAAAACAATGTTTACAACAGCAGAAAATCAGCCAGGAGGCTCTGAAGTGGTATTTTAAACAGTTAACAGCTCAGTTAATTAAGTACTGCCTGCCGGAAAAACCAGAGCAGGCAGAAGAGATAGCGTTAAAACAGTGAAAAAATACCGGTAAACACTTAACAACAAAAAGCTTGCTAAACAGTGAAAGCATTAAAACTTGATTTTACAGGCACAGTGTAGCAGGCAATTGCAGTATAACAGTGCAGTTTAGTACACAGTAAATAAATACAGTATAAAAGTAGGTGGTAGGCAATACAAAATGCAGTAAATAGTATAACTAAGCATGGCTATTCGTAGTTATATAGATTTATACTGGTTTATTGTGGGGATCTATAGCTAGCAATGATGTGGCAGGGTACTTTCCCAGTAGTTAATTGGACATGGAGTAGCTCAAGAGAGTCATGCTGTTTGACCAGTCTCAAAGTGTATTTGGTTTTAATGAAGATGGGTACACCTCCATCTTTGGTTCCTTCACACTCATTTTAAAGTCTGTGGAAGGCATTATAGCCTTGCATGACCAGGGTTCCCTCAGCAGCTTTGAACCATATCTCAATAACTGCACAGATGTCCACATCCTTCAAGGTGAGAAGTGCTTCCTGGCAGTGCAGTTTTGTGTTTAAATTCCTAGCATTAAGCAGTATGACCATGAGTTTGTCTTGATTAGATTTTGTTATAATGGAAAGTTTGTTGTTTTGACATTGTCTAATAATGGTCCTATGGAGGAGTCAAGAGCCTTTGCCATTATCTGAAAGCCCAGGGGGGACAGGTGCAGACCATCTCTAGTGAAGCAGGGAGGTCTGTCTACCATATCCTCCCAGGCTGACAGATACTTAATAAATAGTGACATAGGCAGCATGTAAACTCCAGCCAGTTCACTTTTGTCAAGAGCAGATCCTCCCTATTTAGTCTGATCAATTTCTTTGAAAATGTTACTGAAGCAGTGGATAAGGGAAAAGCTGTACCCACCACATAGCTAGAACCTTGCAAAGGCATTTGACATTAGCCCCCTCTTAGGCTTAGCTGATAAACTCATCCATCTTAATATAAATTCCTATGTAATTCATTGGGTAGCAAATTGGCTCTCAAACAGAATTAAGGAAATTATGGTGGGTAGAAACTAGATCAGCCAAATGACCTGTCACTAGTGATGTACCTCAGGAATTGGTCCTTGGTTCACTCCTCTTTGGCATGTATTTCTCAGATGTTAAAGCTAATATTAAGGACATTTGGCTGACCAAGTCTGCAGATGGCTATAAACTTGATGCCATCATAATCTCTGCATTAGATATAGCGGTTCTTCAAGAAGGCCCTTCCCTAACAAATAGCTGGTGTTAAAGACACGGTCTAAAACTAAATCCCAGAAAATGAATAATTGTATCCTTTGGCAAGCATGACATCTCTGAAACTATCATATCAACAGTAGACCCCTAAAAATTGTGCCAGTAGTGAGGGATCTGGAAACCCATGTGAACAATGATCTGTCATTCGGTCTCCACATATCTATTGTTGTAAGTAAGACCTATTTCATTGCACAGCTTATTTATTAATGGTACGGCATCCATGTGCAAGAAGATGATCATTGCACTATATTCACCCTCATTAGGCTGATCATTGGGTATAATGACCCCTTCAGTATATACTTGTCCAAACAGCTAACACAACTGCAATGACCACCATACTTTCTTACTATGGAAATCAAGGGCCTAAATCACAAAAACTACACTAATCATCTCAATGTCCTGTCTGTCTTTTCAGTTTCTTACATGCTACTGTCCCTCTTTTCAGTATCTGACAGACTACTGAGGGGTGATCTCTGCCTCGCTTGCACAGCCTGCATCAGCTCCATCCTTTCAAATCTCTGCTACAAATACACAAAGTCCAATAGTGGCAGAAACACCTGCTTATGAGATCCCAGTCTGTTCTGTAACCTTAAATCGAACATGCTGGAGGGATAGATAAGTCTCATAGCAAATAGAACTTCTCCGGAATGATTTTACTCTCCATATAAAGCAAGGACCATATCTTAACTGTATTCAAGTATAATCTGAATGAGTAGATGGTAAATTGCAAGTTCACCCATGGATGGCACCCTTTATGGACAGGGATAAGATTTAAATGTCTATCTGCCCTGATTTACTCATACTGGTAATATAAAGGGCTCTGGGTTAATCATACTTAAAATACTCGGGCAAGAAAATTATTGGGACTGCATGGTTAGGCTTCTGAAGCTCCTTACTGATCGTTAGCCTAGTAAGTACCTATGTGCTTCTAATGGATCTATCTCAACAAGTCGACATCTTTCACTTATTCTTGATACTTTCATGTATTGGTGGTCTAGCTTTGCTGTACTATGCATTATTTTGAGATATCTCTCAATTTTTATTCCCTCAGAGTAGATTCATTTATATATTACTTTCTGTGTTTTGTTGTCAGTTTCTACACAAATTACCCTCCACCTTCACAAAGATCGAGTCATGCATGCATTGATCTTTTTTCTGACATCATCACAAACCTTTATAATACATAAGCAGTGCAAATAAATGAAAGCAGCTCAGTGGATATCACAATATAATTCTTTAATGGGAAATCTTCACCAAATGATTGCGTCTCAGAAGACTGCAAAGAGTTTCATCCACAGGGTGCCCTCAGTTTTCATTTCATTTTCAATATAAAACATCATATGAAGTTACAATCTACTGGCTTTTCAACATAAACCAAAGGCAGAACATGTAAATATTTAATTGTTATATAAATGCATGCAAAAACATTTTTCGAGAACTCTGAAACCCCTTTGAATTTTTCATTTTACATTAATCAACAAAAAATATAAAAATGCAGCAACACTTTTTAGTTGCTTATGCAAGATTATTCCACAATGTGAATTGATTTCCATGTAATCATGCATAACTGATTGCAATAATGTTCATTTCTTATAAGTCCAATAATATTTGTGTTTCTTCCCCCAGAGGGTACTATAGCATGGTGCATATCAATATATATTACAGATTTCTAATAGCTTTGGCTTTTACTAAAATGTACTATGCTTTCCTAGAGGTAACTGCTCTTATTTTAAAACTGTATTCTGTAATGAATACTTGTTTTACTACCACATAGCAACCACACTTCATAACAAACCATATGCACTCTGCTTCAAGTTATCAGACCTGTGACCATATGCAGTCTGCTTCAAGTTATCAGACCCGTGACCATATGCAGTCACCTTCAAGTTATCAGACCCCTGACCATATGCACTTTGCTTCAAGTTATTAGACCAGTGACCATATGCAGTCGCCTTCAAGTTATCAGATCCATGATCATATGCACTCTGCTGCAAGTTATCAGACCCCTGACCATATACACTCTGCTTAGTTTATCAGACCCCTGACTATATGCACTCTGGTTCAGGTTATCAGACCCCTGACCATACACACTCTGCTTCAAGTTATCAGACCCCTGACCACATGCACTCTACTTCAAGTTATCAGACCCCTGACCATATGTATTTGTTGAATTCATTGCCCACAAATATGCTGTCTGTATCCATGTTTTGCAACATATTCAACTATAAAGAAACTGCCTAGTATGCATGCATCTCTGCTATAGACCTAAAACATTTGCTGTATGTTTTTTATTTATTTATTTTATTTATTTATTTACATTTGTTGACCGGAAAAGTCCGACTGGATGCAGGTCAGTTTTCAGCAGAGGCCCGGGGAGCAAAGCTCCACATTCAAATGTTAGATATTATACAATTTGAGAAACATATCATTTAAAAAAAGTATAGACATTGTTGCAGATTAAAACAAAGCTATAAAACAGCTGTAGAGCATAAATAGAAGTTTAAACCATAGTGACAGATGTTGAACATAGTTACAGATGTAGAACATAATTCATCAGTAGACAACTGAAATAAGTTGTTTGTGAGGTACATAACAGACATTATCAATTGTTGTAATAAGAAGTTCTTACTGTATAGCAAGTAGTTAGGTTAAAGAGCAGCCGAGCTAGCTATTTTCAAGGTAGTTAGTGGGGTGCAGAGAGAGGTGGTGGGTGGAGTGGGTGCTATTTGAGGGGGAGTTGCAAGGGCATATTCTGCAATTTTTTAGGTGCACTTTTAGTAAAGATCTGAAGTGGGTGCAAGATGTTACAGAGGTAAGTGAGGGCGGTAGGGAGTTCCATAATTTGGCTATAGTGCAGGAGAATAATGCTTCTCCAGAAGAGTTATTGGCTCTTGTGACCTGTAGGAGGTTTTTGTTGTTGGATCTTAGTGGTCTGGTGGCAAGATAGGATTGGAGTAGATTCTGAAGGGATGGTACTTTTAGTGGATGGTTTACTAGTTTGTGGGAGAGTGCAAGCTGGTACCATTGAAGGAGGTGAGGGAGCGCTAGCCAACCCATTTCTGCCAGTGAGAGACAGTGGTGACTATGGTAGGATGCCCCTGTGGCGAATTTGGCAATTTTGTTGTAGCAGGTTTCAAGCTTATTTAGATTGCATTGTCTTAGGTTTGTATATATTGGAGATGCTTAAGTAGGGTGGAGATAAGGTGAGAATTTGCTACTGAAATCTTTGCTGGTTTGGTAAGTAGTTGCTGATTTCTATATAATGCTCCTAGTTTTTTGTGGACTTTTTTAATGGTCATGGATATGTGAATGTCAAAGTTCAGTTTATTGTCTATTTCCTCTCCTGGCAATTTGGTGTGTTCTGTAGGATGGATAGTGGTGTTCTGTTTTGTTGTGATGTTAAAGTAAGAGAGGTTTTGGGTATGTTTGGTGGGTTGGAAGATTAGTAATTTAGTATTGTTTGGGTTGAATATTAATTGGGCATCGGATAACCAAGTTTCAACAGAGGAAAAGGCATCCTGTGTGACTTTTTTTGCAGATCGGGAAGGGAGTGGGCTGAGCAGATGATGATTGAATCATCTGCGTATTGTATGAGTGTACCATGTGTGTTGGCAGAGGCTAGATTATTGGTGAAAACAGAGGAGTGTAGGAGTCCAAGGATGGACCCTTGGGGAACCCCTATGGAGACAGGTAGTTGGGGGGGATAGGTCATCCTGCCATGCAACGGATTGTTGGTGGTCAGACAGGTAGCTTTGAAACCAGTCGGTGACTGATTGAGAGAAGGATAGGTTATTGAGAAGACAGATGAATTGTTTGTGTGGTACTGTGTCGAAAGCTTTAGATAGGTCTAGGAAAGCAGCTGAGGAAAGGTAACCAGCATTTTTATGTTGCAGGATAGTGTTAGGGAAAGAGATTAAGGCAGTGGTAGTGCTATGGTTTGGTCAGAAACCATGTTGGGCATTGGAGAGGAGGTTGATAGCAAGGAGGTGATCTGAGACCTGAGAATGGATGCATCTCTCTAGTATTTTGGAGAGTAGAGAGAGAATAGCTATGGGGCGGTAATTGGTTAGCACTGTGGAGGAGCCGCCTTTGTGGAGGGGAATTATGTGTGATACGTTCCAGAGTGTGGGAACATAACTTTTTGATAGAGATCTTTTAATTAAGATGGATACTGGGTAGGCTAGAGCATCACCTGCGAGTTGTAGGTATTCACTTGGGAGGTTGTCTGCTGCTAATTTGGTGGGTTTAAGTTTATTTAACAGTTTTTTTTATTTTGGAGGTGGGAACAGGAGAGAAAGGGAAGCTAGTGGGGAGACTGCTAGTTGAAGGTGTGGGTTTGAGGGGGGAAGGTTCTGTTGTCTAGCTAGTGATAGTACATTTTGTGTGAAATGTGTGTTGAAAGAGGTAGCAGTATTTTTAGAGGAATGAGAGATGTTAGGAGTAGGGGTGCTAACTTTACATGGGTAGATGGAGTTTATTGAGGACCAGAATTGTTTGAGTTTATGTTGGGAGGAGGTAAAGGCCGACTGGTAGTATTGGATTTTGTTCTGTTTTATCAGCTTTTTGACTCTATTGCAAAGTTCTAGGAATTTGTCTAGTAGAGGGGGTTTTAGTTTTGTGTCAGTGCTCCCAGGCTTTATCTCTGATTTTCATTTCAGACTTAGTGGTTTTCTGTAGCCATGGGGATGGTGGGCTCTGGTTCAGGAAACTCTTATGGAGGCGTGGTAATTAAGGATGCTCAGGAAGGTATTATTAAAGTAGTCAACTGCGTCATCCAGACTGAGGTATTTTAGAGGTTGCCAGTTACATACTTTAAGGGATGTGCTGAATGAGAGAGGGTTAAAGTTGATTTTTTTGTGTATTTGATGGTAGATGACAGGTTTTGCTTTGTATAGGTGTTTTTTGAGTAGGAATGTTGGGGAGTGATCACTGAGGCTGTCTGCAAGGCAGCCTGCTATATATGACTGGGGCTCTTACTGACTAGTATCCAGTCCAGGGTAGTGTGTTTGTTGGAGCTTTTATTTATCATAGTAGGTAACTGGACTAGTTGGGTAAAGCCATGAAGGTTTATATGATGGGTTGGGTGGTTGCTCGAACAGGATTGCTAGTCAGTGTTGAAGTCACCTAAAATTATAGTTTCTTGGGGGAGTTGGTGGGTAGTCCAGCTGAGGAGGTTTTCTAGTGGAGGGATGTTTTGCCCAGGTGGGAAGTAGCATCCTATTATGTTGATGGTTTTATTTTGGTTTATTTTAAGATTGGTATATATTGTTTCTTCCTTACCTATTTGGGGAGCTACTAATTTTAAGATACGGATGTTTAGATGCTGTTGAAATATAGCTATACCACCTCCTTTCTTGTTTAGCCGGTCTACTCTTAGTATACTGTAACCGGTGGGGAGGATTTGCTCATTGGTGATGTGTGGTTTTAGCCATGTTTCTGTAAGGATCACTATATCAGGGGAGTACAAGTCTGTGGTGGCATGGAGTTCATGCACCTTGCTGGATTTTAATTTCCTGAAAGTAACTTGAGGTGAATCAGACATTCAGCAGATTCCTCTTCACCCTGCAATATGCTGCAGAGGTTCTGCATTTGTTTTTAACACAAACAAGTTTGGGGTATAATCACTACAAAACATATTTTTCATTTAATTTCTTAGAAGAATTTTCTTTTTTTTTTATTCATCTGTGTTCTCTTTTCTCCACATCAATGTGATTGTATATTAATACATTCTTTCCGTAAATGTATGCATATGACAAAAACTTAATTTATTGCATGTCAAGAATAAGAATTTCTGCTAGTAGTAAAGTAGCAATTTTCAAATGTTATTCTAAATTTGTTTTTGTGATCATTGTGGCAGTGTAAGACCATATTTTCAACCTTGTCTAAGTATGGCACAGTGGTGCAGTTGTTATCACTGCTGCCTCACAATGCTGTTATCTCTAGTTTGTTGCTTGTTTGGAGTATCTTTAGTTCATAGCCTTTATATGTTCCCATTTGTGCTCATGATGGTTTCATTGGGTACTCTAACTCCCTCATCCAAAGCACATACTTTAGATAAATTGTCACACCCCACCAATGTCCATATGTATGTCTGTTCAGCGTGTGGTATATATTTATGTATATGCATCGTCCTGTGGTATATATTTATATATATGCATCGTCCTGTGGTACATATTTATGTATATGCATCGTTCAATAATACACCATCTACCTTGGATTAGTTTCTCTGCTATGTGTTCTCTATGTGTTGACGCATGCTCTGGTTTATCTACAGCCTTGTATGGACAAAATAGCTATTGCACTTTGTTTAACAAATCATAATTCACAGTATGTAGGTAATCAAAATGAATTAAGCTCATTAGAAAAACATGCCTCACAGGAGAAGATGTATCTATAAATGATTGTATCTAACTGCTATGTTTAAACATACATTTTAATCAACTAAATAATTTAAATGTGAATTTTTAATTTTAATAAATGTACATTAATGTTCTTTACTTCTCCACCATATAAAACTCTTATTATTCAGGTATCTCCTCCAGGAGGTAAAAAGATTTATTTTTCTTCATTATGCATATAGTCATTCCATCAGACCTCTGAATTAGGGCAACAGTTACCCTACTCTGGAAACTTTAAAGTAAATGAAAACTTAATTATGAAAATGGAAAGTCTTGCTAGAACTCCTTTTCATTCAGTGACTAGAAACAATACATTATTAAATTGGGAAGTTAATCTGGTCACATTTAATTTCCTTTGCGCTATCCTCAGCAGCTTTCATTAATTCATTAGAGAATAATTACCTGCCAAATCTGCCTAGCTTTTGTTAAATATTATCTATCCACTTTCTAAAACACTTGCTCCAGTAATGATCACAGTGGCTGCAAATTTAACAGAGTATACCAACTTCTCTGTCACCAAGAAACAGTTACAAGCTATTCTTTAAAAGTATTCATTGACACTCCTGGATCCTTTACCTCAAAACATGCAATTATCAGTTTCCAGTAGGCCCTGAAAGGACCACAATTGACTCCTCTCAGTCTGCAGGAGTAGAAGATGTACTCAGAGATCCTCCAAGACTGTTTCCTTACTCTGTCAGAATGAGTCCCTCTAGCCAATGGAGGAAATTCAGTTCTGCTTGTTCCTAGGACTTCATCCTTTAATTCACTGCCTAAAAACATGTGACCACAGATGAGAAAGGGGACATGAATTAAATGATAAAATGAAAGCTTCATCCTCTTAATCATTTCTCATGTCATGAGCACAGGCCAATACAACACCTGTAGATCTGCTGCTGCTGCATCCATTTATTATGCAGTCTTGATTCTTTCAACCCTTCCTCATGACAAAACCCCATGGTACTTGAACTCATCAGCTTGAGTTAGTTGCTCCTCTCTCATCTGCATGTAGCAGGCCACGTTTGTTCCAGGAAAAAGCCATGATGTCTAAATGATAGGGGTTAACTTCAATCACAACCAATTTGCATTTTACAGATGATCACTCCATTGCATGTTTATCAGTCAGTTGATGCTCTGAGAACAGTACCATCAGCAAAGAGCAAAAATGCTACCTTTACTTTTCTAGAATGGATACTCATCTCACCTTGGCTGTGCTTTGATGTCCAGTTCAAACAAAATCATGATCTGGAGGGAATATAAGATCTAAATTTGGAAATAACTATATAGGCTAAAAGTGTACAGCACTGGTCATGGGACACTGTAATGCTGTAACACCCTGAACAAAATATTCTCATATGCCTTCCCCAGGTCAACAAATCTACATACATAGTAACAGCAAATTCCTGTGTCCCTAACTCCCCCTGCTATCACCAGGGAACAGGTCCTTAATGCTCTCTCAAAGGCCAAGAACACTTCATCAGTGGGCCCAGACAGTATCCCAGGATGCCTTATAAATAGCATGAAACATGACCTATCAGTCCCTCTGGAATTGCTATTTAACTGTACCCTCCAAACAGCCTTCTTGCCTCATGAATGGAGAACAGCAACAGTCATCCCTCTGCAATAAGGTGGGCCATCCACAGACACTTAATCACCTAATGCAATGAATGAGGGCAAAATGGTTCAGACTGCCTACCTTGACCTAGCCAAGACATTTTACACAATACCCCACTCTAGCATTGTTGACCATCTCAGGAGTTTAGGTAGAAATCCTTCTGTCACCCGGTGGATAGCCAACTAGCTCAAAGTCAGGACCCAGGAAGTTAGAAATGAGGAGTCCACCTCTACAAAGAGCCAGTCACAAGTAGACTCCCTCAGGGATCGGTCCTGGGACTGCTCCTTTTTGGCATTTTCTTTTCTGAAGTCAAGTCCAATGTCATTGGCTTCTGGCTGACTAAATTTGCAGATGATTGCAAATTAGGAGCTGTCACTGAATTCCACAGTGACACAAATGTTCCCCAGGAAAGGCTGACATCTCTTGGGAAGTCATCCACCTCTGATAACTATCATATATACAACATACCCCTTAGAGATGACCCAGTAATCAGGGATTTAGAGACACCCATAGCAGTCTAGCCTTTGACTATTGCATGTCTACAATAGTGAGGAAATCATTCGATGTTGCACGACTTATAAACAAAAGTATGGCACATAGGTCCAAGGAAGTCATTTTTCCACTGTATTCAGCATTCATCAGACCTATCATTGAGTAAAATGTCCCCTTTGATATATACCTAACTAGGCATATCCAACAACTGGAACATCAATAGAGGTTTCTCACTAAAACAATACAGGGGATAAGTAACATGTCCTGTGCAGACCACCTCAAGGCCCCTATCCTTGTATTCAGTCTTCTACAGGCTGTTGAGGGGAGATCTATGCCTGGCATACAGCGCATTGTCAGACTCAAATCTGATGGACCTCTTGCATGTCTGCAAAACAAACAGCACCAGAATTACTCATTCTAAAGACTTAAACTTTGCCTGTGATAATAGGATCTGCTGGAGAGAGAGGTGTGTATCCCAGAGATTTACCTATCGCTGCAACAGTCTCCCCATCCATCTGAAGCAGCTAGTTAGCATATGAAAACATCTATGATTAGCAGTAAGAAAGTCTGAATCTTTGATTCCCTTTGAGTCAGATTGAAATATTGCATCTTTACTTGGCGGGGTGGGGTGGGGTTGATCTCCATGACCAACATAGTATGGATAAAGGGTCATTATGATCTGTTTGAGATATTGAGCCCTTCCAGTGGCATTGTAGTTGCACTGATTATAACTTAAAGCACTCAATGACACAGACAGGGAAAGATGCTTGTAAAATGGAAGCTACGAGTTTGGAAAATATCTGTATAATACTCACATTCTTTAATTTATATTCTGGAATAAATGCACTTAGGAGGTGTTATGACCCTCCAACCAGGATCTTGTTGATATCCTGAGGACTGAAAGTGTGATTCCTGGAAGACAAAGCTGAACATGCAGTTCTTAGGAATATATACAAACTGACAGGATGCAGCACCTCCAAGTTTTCCCCTTCTCAAATACAGTGTAGTTTTGAGAATTAATATAATTAGCTGGGATTTAAGGACTTTCAGCAAAGTGTAGAGATTTGCTGTTTTATTTTGAGAATCAAACTGTATTCATGGTGCTAGACTCATAATTCTGGGCTTTGCATTTCTGATGGGGGGCCCTTTTAATATGTGAGGTCTTGCCAGTGCAGTATTCACTTTATGAAAGTTGCTTATGTATAAGACTGAAGGTCAGAGGAGAGCTAAACTTCCTTAGTGTTAACATTTAAAGTGGTGAATTGTCCCTATTCTTAGTTTAGAAGGGTGACA
Organism: Protopterus annectens; assembly: GCF_019279795.1. NCBI lineage: Eukaryota > Metazoa > Chordata > Ceratodontiformes > Protopteridae > Protopterus > Protopterus annectens. The sequence continues at coordinate 422,638,097 of NC_056748.1, forward strand.
TAAAGGTTTAATTGTAGGAAATATTTAGTACAAGAAAACAGTTAAAGATTATACTTGTAAAAATATAGAATTGTTTGGAAGAGAGGTCATTTTTATTAAGAATTGTTAAAAAGACATCAAATGAACATGAGAATTGTGAATGAAGAAACATTCTCTGCAGAATCAGACATACAACTGACAATATTATAAGTTAAGTCCCAAATGTTTTTCTTCTGGTGCTAATGGAAGGAATGCAAAACAGTATGTGAGAATGGGTTCTATCATTAAAAAGGAATACTGAATGAAACATTCAAGTTGTCCATCACCCATTCTAGAAAAAGGTGTGCAGTTTAGTTGCTTCAGTATAGGTGCTGATCCATAGTTACATTTCAGTACAGGTGGCTGCTCTGTATTTAGGTTTTGGTATAGGTGGCTGCCCTGTATTTAGGTTTTAGTACAGGTGGCTGCCCTGTATTTAGGTTTTGGCACAGGTGGCTGCCCTGTATTTAGGTTTGGGCACAGGTAGCTGCCCTGTATTTAGGTTTGGGCACAGGTGGCTGCCCTGTATTTAGGTTTGGGCACAGGTGGCTCCACTGTATTTCGGTTTTGATACAGGTGGCTTACTTGTATTTATGTTTTGGCAAAGGTGGCTGACCTGTATTTAGGTTTTAGTACAGATGGCTGAGATGTATTTATGTTTCGGCACAGGTAGCTACCCTGTATTTAGGTTTTGGTACAGGTGGCTGCCCTGTATTTAGGTTTTGGCACAGGTGGCTGCCCAGTATTTAGGTTTTGGCACAGGTGGCCTCCCTGTATTTAGGTTTTTGTACAGGTAGCTGCCCTGTATTTAGGCTTTGGCACAGGTGGGTGCCCTGTATTTTGGTTTTGGTACAGGTGGCTGCCCTGTATTTAGGTTTTTGCACAGGTAACTACCCTGTATTTGGGTTTTGGTATAGGTGGCTTACTTGTATTTAGGTTTTGGCACAGGTGGCTGCCCTGTATTTAGGTTTCAGAACAGGTGGCTCCCATGTATTTAGGTTTTGGTATAGGTTTCTTACTTGTATTTATATTTTGGCATAGGTGGCTGACCTGTATTTAGGTTTTAGTATAGGTGGCTGAGTTGTATTTATGTTTCAGGACAGGTGGCTGCCCTGTATTTAAGTTTTGGTATAGGTTGCTTCTTGCATTTATGTTTTAGCATAGGTGGCTAATGTGTATTTAGGTTTTGGCACAGGTGGCTGACCTGTATTTAGGTTTCAGCACAGGTGGCTGACCTGTATTTAGGTTTCAGCACAGGTGGCTTACTTGTATTTATGTTTTGGTATAGGTAGCTGACCTGTATTTAGGTTTTAGTATAGGTGGCTGAGTTGTATTTATGTTTCAGCACAGGTAGCTGCCCTGTATTTAGGTTTTGACACAGCTTGCTGACCTCTATTTATGTTTTAGCACAGGTGGCTGACCTCTATTTATGATTTAGCACAGGTGGCTACCCTGTATTTAGGTTTTGGTACAGGTGGCTGCCCTGTATTTAGGTTTTGGCACAGGTGGCTGCCCTAAATTTACATTTTAGTATAGGTCTCTTATTTGTATTTATATTTTGGCATAGGTGGTTGACCTGTATTTAGGTTTTAGTGCAGGTGGCTGAGTTGTACTTGTATTTCAGCACAGATGGCTACCCTGTACTTAGGTTTTGGTACAGGTGGCTGCCCTGTATTTAGGGTTGGGCACAGGTGGCTCCCCTTTATTTAGGTTTTGGTATAGATGGCTTACTTGTATTTATATTTTGGCATAGGTGGCTGACCTGTGTTTAGGGTTTGGTACAGGCGACTGAGTTTACTTATGTTTCAGAACAGGTGGCTGCTCTGTATTTAGGTTTTGGTACATGTGGATATCCTGTATTTAGGTTTTGGTACAGGTGGCTGGTGGCTGCCCTATATTTAGGTTTTGGAAAAGGTGGCTACCCTGTATTTAGGTCTTAGTATAGGTGTCTTACTTGTATTTATGTTTTAGCATAGGTGGTTGACTTGCATTTAGATTTTAGTACAGGTAGCTGAGTTGCACTTATGTTTCAGCACAGGTGGCTGCCCCGTATTTAGGTTTCAGCACAGGTGGCTGACATGTATTTAGGTTTTAGCACAGGTGGCTGACCTGCATTTTTATTACTTCTAACACCCTCATCCCATTTCTTTGATGTTACCTTCCCCTGCTAAGTTTGCTATAATACAAGACCTAGTTGTACATGCATTGTCTTAGAGACTAAAAGAAAAACCCTTTCTTCATGGCTGTGTAACCATAGAGTTATGTACATAAGTAAGAAGTGTGTGTGACCTAAGCGGAAAATGTGGAAGATGTGGTGGGGGGGCCTGCCCCCTGCAAATATATATATAATATGCATTTTATGTATGTATTATGTATTATGTATTTTATGGTCCAAGGCATTGTTTTTAATCATCTGTGGTAAACTTTGTGTTCAAGAGTTTTACAGTCAATAACTCATAGTGGAACTGTACACATAGTGTAGTGTCATCCCTGGAAGGGAAGATAATTGTCTTACAGTTCTAGAAAACCTTAAACAGCAGTATAGTTATTGACATACTATCTTAGAATTCAATGGATTATATTGGAAATTAAGATTAGATGCTGGACAGTCTCTTTGTTGTTATTAACCTTAAAACTATTAATTTTACTGCATCTATAAAATGATTGGATAATTTAAATGTGATGCCATAATGTACTTATTATATAATGGAACATTTTGCATCTGTTAGTCATTTTGAAGAAGTCTCATAAATGGTATGCTGAAAGTGCTCAGTTTGTAAAAAAGACATGCTTGTTAGTGTATGGTCCAGTATAAACTTTTTTCAATTTACGGTTTTTAAAACATTATTTCATTTTCTTTCACATGGAACTATTTCAAAACAACTGTAAACTTTGGTCTGCCATACATATTTACATCTCTCTTCATTTTCTACACTTTTATTTTGTACTAACAATTCATTATTCATCTACACTATGTCTTATTTGTCATTCATTTTTGTATAGTAAGTTTTGCCATCTTTTATTTTTATCAGATTACTGACTTTTCTTTCCTTCACCCTTAAGTTTTCACCAGAAATACTTTTTTGCTAAAATAAAAGTGGAAAATCCACTGCATGTAATATCTATAGTCTTATTTCAAATGCTTCTTAATACAAATCATTCCTTTTAATTAAATCCTCTGTATTTGACCAGTATACCGTAAACATACTTAATTGGCCTTCTGTAAATCATTTAGTTAAGGAAATATAGCACCTTTCTATGTAAAACAAAGTAAAAACATTTTAGCATGTACAACCTTTTACCTTATTTAGTATATTGCCATTTTATTAGATCACCTTTTAAATTCAACACACTTCTTTCTAGTAAGTAGAAACAGAATATATTTCATTATTAACAAGGAGGACTACAATATGCAAGTTTCTCAAAGCATCTACTGATAAGTAATGTTTTATTTTATCTGCAAGTCTCACAAAGGAGGATTAAATGTCATTAAATTCTATACACCTTTCCATTATACATTAAACTTTTTATTTTTTCTTCTCTGAGAAGCAAAATATAATTTTATTTTAAAATTATTTTTGGTATATTCAAACAAGAATTGCTTTTATTTTAATTTGTCTTTGAATATTAATTGCACACTTTTCTCAGAGTTACATATTATTACCTATATCTTCATCTCTGCACTGGTACAGAATGTATTTCCTCTTAATTTACATGTCCTTACATTTTCTTGAATTGCATTGGAAATCCAGCACAATAACACTGCAAGAAAGAAGGTTAACCAAATCACAAATCAGCATACTATCAGATACAATAAAACAAAAACAAAAAATGCCAGCTCATAAATGTCCACAGTTTTAATACATAACTAATTGCTTTCATTCCTCTGAATGCCATAATTTCATCAGAGTCATAAAACACATCATTTCCTTGAATTAAAAAAAAGAAATGGTGCCCAAAATCATATTTTTATTATGATTTTTTTTTCAGTTAAGCCCCAGTATAGTTCTCTCTGCTCCAATATGAGCCTCCAGTTCCCCTCTAACTGGAGAGGTTATCTTTTCAACTATGACAAATAAAATTTCCTAAAATCTTGACAATTGATAGAATATCTATACAAAGCAATGGCAGTATTACCTTCTCAAATAGCATATACATACTGATATATTTTAGTTTTCAAGGGACCCTCCATGTCCCCCACATAAAATGCAGGAGTAGTTGAACATAAGGCTATATAGACTACCTCTGTAGTGTTACTATCATAAAAACCAGTAAGAGAAACTAGTCTTGGAAAGCTGGTAACAGTAATATGAATACCACGAAAACTGTATTTGCATTGCTTACATGCTCCACATTTTTTCATTCTCACATTTTTAATGGGTGGGGTGATGTTTTGAAATTATTCCTCTTCAAAATTAAATCTATTTTTGTAAACAAATTTTGGAGTCATATCCAACTTCCCTCGCAGATGAAATTTCCAAAAACATTTGTCCAATGATGGATAATCAGTTTCTTAAGTGGTACTACATCCCTGTTTTTTTTTTTTTTACTCAGCAAATCCTTTTTTTCCAGTATTTTTATAAAATCCAAAATCAGTCTAACATAAAGGTGGCTTATATTTCATGTCCGGTGTTCAGCGAAATGAACGCCCTTAGTTATTCATTATAGCTGTGGACATTTATGGGTTGGCATTTTCTGTAAGAAAAAACAATGGATGAGGTGCCTTACCTGTCTTCTAATAAGCAGCTTTAGTTTGCACCAGCATAACTTTAATTGATATATTATTAGTTTAAAATAATTTTCTAAGCTCTTCTACTTTAAAAACATTATTTTTTACTGAAAGCTTTTATATGGTCCAAACCCAGCAAAAAATACTTGCATTACTTGGTCTTGCAAAAAAAAATTCTTAAGCTTTTGACATTAAAAAACATTTTTGTTTAACAATGAAATACTGCTTTTATGTAATAACACTTTGCAGAATGGTAGCTAGCCTGCTCAACATTTATTACTTGCTTAAGATTAAGACTCACATACCAGTACTTTAGATAGTTTACATTTCCTTGCATTCCAACATATTCTAAAACTCCACATTATAACTCAATATTAACAAATATGTAAAATGTCAAAATGGTGTTTAGCTGAAAATACATCAAGTCCCACACCTTTTATTTCATATGATAAACCAACAATCTGTACCATGGGAATATTTGTCTGCAATCAAAGCATCCCAAACTCCATTTTTGTCCCTTTCCCAATATCTACTGCATCCTAGATTGCAAGTTCTCTTTATCTTGATGATATTACCACTATTTATTACACACACAATTTTCTTCAGGAGTATGTTTTGACATTTGTTCTTTTGCTTTTGTTTTTATGCTGCCTTCATAGGGGTAGAAATCTTGTTTTTTATTCCTCATTCAGGTCGTTTTAAATCTGTCTTCACCTAATTGGATTTTTGCTATCCTTTCCCCTCATCTTAATTTTAACACTTTCACTTCCACCTTGTCATCTGAAATACCACTTATTAGAGCATGTTTAAGAATGTACCATTGTTTGAAGCAAATATATGGTCAATAGATATATTTGAGGTAGCTTTGTCTTAAGTAGAAATGTCCACTTTGACTGTAGCCATACTACATCTTTTAGCCTTTCATTTAACTTGATGTTTTGATTCAGTGTTTAATAATTTTATGTCAACAGCTCAGTCAAGGTCTTCTAACATAATTATAGAGGTGTGTTTCTATTGCAAGTTTGTCTGCTCTTTTTATATGGAGCTCCTAAGTTACTATAATTGTTTCCCTTCTTTGACTACATTCTCATAATTCTCATTACCTAATGGTTTCCCATTCCTCATATTCTACTCCTGCAACTATTTTGTATCTTTTTCCTTCATCTGCAACCTCCTTCCAACCTCTTTCCCTTTATTTTACTAACATATTTGCAGTACAACTTCATTAAACAAGAAAACAGGACTGTGTAGCTAGATACAAACTCAGTTAAGCTGCAAATAAACATTCTATTTCTGTCTAAATGTTCACTATAATAATATTTATGAATTCAAAAATACAGCCCGGTTACAGAAAAAAAAAAAAACTATAATAAATTAAGTAAACTCTCAAAAACTATATACAGTGATTAAAGTCTACCATTTTGTTGGTCCTTTTATATTTGTAATTTCAATAAAAAGTGTATTATGCACATTGATTTTGGATCTTTTTGATGGGTGTATACACACATACACACACACACACACACATATATATATATATATATATCCACACACATTTATTTCAGCTTCATAGCATAGCAATTTATGTTGCTTATAATGTTGCGATTAACTGATTTCCAGTGTTGAAAAATCAGTGCTGTTACAGTTAAATACACTGATACTAGCTGATCAAAAAATATCTCAGATAGTTCAACAGAACATATCCACAGCAATCAAAACTTAGTCTATAATAGACCAGATGAGCTTTCTCATGGTAAAGATTGGTACCTCATAGGTCCAAGGCTGTAGTCTGGAACTTAATGAGCATATCCATGGCATATGAAAATAACTGGTGACCAGACAAACCACACTGATAGCAACATCAAAATGGGTATCCAATTATAAAAAATTAATTATCCAAATAAATAATAGAGAACATCCGGGCCTTGGGGTGACCCGGGGAGAATCAAACAGGTAGAAGCACTCTCTAATCTCTAAAGAAAAACATTGATTTCCAGCCACAGTGTGAAATAATGAAAACATTTAATAATAAGTAAAAATGATTACAGCATTGAAAATCAATAGCTCTCAATAAACATTAGAATTCAATCACCAGAAATGTAAATCAAACTGCAGGGTAGGAATCCATTATCCAAGAAAAACTCTGTCTTATTTACTAAACTTTCCTGGTCTAGTTAAATAAATACTGTCCCTGATCTACTCTAAGATATAATAGCAAGGCCAAGGCAAGTTTACAGTTTTTTTGATGAGTTCTCTTTTTCTTGGTGTTCCCTTACTGCTCAGTACTTGACAAACTGCACAGCTTCTCAGTCTCAACTGTCTTCAACAGTCTCAGCTATCTCATCTGTCTAATTTAAAAAAATATAACAAGTCAGCTATAAAAAAAAATATTTTTCTGTCAATCAGCTGTTTAAATCATCTCCTAGCAACAAGAAACATTATAATGACATCACTCACTGTTCAGCTGATTCTCCACAGTACCTCTCAAACAGGAGTAGTTAGAAGTATATCAAAGCAGTGACAGATTCTTAAAGCATTCTGTTTAAATAATGAAAGACTCAACATTTTAAACATATTTATAGTTTCACTAATAGGCATGCTGGCATACAATACAAATTAATCTAAAAATATGCACAAATCTCCTGCCAGACATGCTAACACAGATTGCAGTGTTTTCAGTTTCTTCACAATTAGCTCTCTGAATGTTTCTACAGTTGGAACTTATGGGTGTTGTTATCCCACAATGCTCTGTTTTTTGTTTATATATATATATATATATATATATATATATATATATATATATATATATGTATATGATTATTTTATTACATTAAGTCTTTCACTATAATTACTGGATGTACCTATTTTATTGAATGATTGTCCCTTTTCCTTTGACTATTGTATCTGCTGTCTTGCTTCTGTTTTTTTAATTGTTGGGATTGAATGATCCTATGTGATTAGAACTTCATTTTCAGTAATGATTTGTGGTTCATGTCTCCAGTGCTCCTCAGCTACTGGTGTGTTGTAATGTTTGCACAATTCTCAGTGTATCAGTCTTGATCCATTGTTATATTTTCAGTATACAGAACATCAGCTATAAGAATATTGCAGCCAGCAATGAATTGTGCAACTCTTTCTAGTTCTGTATCTTCCACTTTTTCTATTGACTTTATAAATTAGCCCACTGTCTTTAGCCATCATTATTAGACATTTATCTTTTGATTTAAATTCACCTCTCATTAACCATTCATGCAACAAATCTTAAACAAATGGTTATTCCAGGATTTATCTGTACTTATCACTATAATCATGAGCTTTCCAGTTTTCTCTCCCTTTTTCCTGTTTCTGTTCTTTATATCTTTTTTCTGCACTTCCTCTTGCTGGCTGATTTTCATGTATGTCTAGTTTGATGGTTTGATTTCCATTTCTGCTCTTTTCTGAAATGCTAATCTGAACAAAGATATTATCTTGGAGGTGTTTTAGTAGTAGTTTTGAACTTTCACTATGTTTAGATCTAAAAAGGTCAACAAATATGTTTGAAGTCTTAGTTTTCAGGAGACCCATACTTCCTTCAGACAGAGGAATATACAAAATTGACATATACTGATTTTTATAGATCTGGGATTAGTCAGTTATACCATATCTGATTCAGGCTACACTTGAATGGAGTTATAAACAGGCTCTGCCTTACATAGATATGAAGCCTGTTTTGGAGAATGGGAATTCTGTGAGATACATACCTGTCCCTCCAGCATATCCTATTTATGTCATAATCAAAGTTGGAGTCCTTAGAACTAGTAGTTCTGATGATGTTTGTTTTGGATATGCAGCATGTCCATCAGGGCAGGATCCAAGGACACCACGTATGCTAGGCACATTGTCAGCAGTCTGTTAGAAACAGTATGGTGATAAGTTTTTGAGATGATCTGCATTAGACATCATGTTTGTGCCCTGTATTTTTTTCATGAGGAACCTCTGTGGACATTCCAGTTGTTGCATGTGGCTGTTCAGGTACATACTGATGGGGATTATACTTGATGATGGGTCTGTTGAGGGATGAAATTAGTGCCACAATGACTTCCCTGGATGTAGATGCTATGCCCTTCCTTATAAGTTAAAGGACATAGAATGATTTTCTTACTACCTTAGATGCATGTTACTAACTCATTGCTTCCTACAAGACTATGTTTGTCAGGAAAGCTTAGGTTCTATGCATAATGTAAGAATATACTCATCTTTAGAGGAGACTTCACTGTACTCCCGAAATGAGTATACTAATAATTGTTTTCTAAGTCCTGGTAAAGGTGCATACATAAAACTAAGGCATGTGCAAACTGGCAATTTCCTAAGCGTGACAGTGAAATGGTCAACAAAGGAAGTCTAAAGACAGAGTTAAGGAGTATTTACAAAAAGTTATAAAAAAACAAAACATCTCCATGTTTACTCGAATAATGCAAAATTAGTCTGGGTGGTGCATTCAAGCAGTGGGTAAAAACTGACATTAAAATGATGGGTAATGTAAAGACGTTATGAGATGTAAATAAATGTGATACTGGTAAAGCAATTATTTATTTGCTTTTGCTTACAGGGAGAAGTCTGCCTGGGAACTGAAATGCCCATTTTCAGTGGAAGCCTGTGGAGAAATGCTCCGAAAAAGATAGAAATACATTTTGACAGTTCAAAATAAAAGTGATCAAAAAACTTTATTTACAAAGCATATCAGATTAAGAAAAATATACATTTTCAAGATATTGTGAGTAGAATAAAAAATGCTATATTACAAATGTATAGTATCCATAGTGGAGAGAGTTAAGAGTATGACTAACTCTGATATAAATTTAGCTAATTATGATGAATAGCTGCATTTTCATAACTGCAATAATTTCATAAAAGCTGTGTGACCTACAATTGAACAAATGGTGCCATCTTATGCAAAACATTAAGGCTCACATTGTTGTCACTGATACTTGCCATCTGACACAAATAGTTTTATAGATTATATTGTTTTGTATCATTGTGAATTTATTATATGCATAATTTTTATAGATGTGGCAATATCCCAAAACATCAGTATGCTATCCACTGTTGTCACACATCATTGGAAATCTCTTAGGTGAGCAATTCCCTCACTGATATCTTGGCTGTATCTTGCATACTTACAGTGATATAACCCTTTGTTTGACCATCTCACTAGTACTTTTAACAAACAAAACAGGTTTTCTTTCACAAATATGCAGTATAAAATCACAACTACAGACAGACCTTTGATACTAGCATCACCGTATAGCCCAATGTCTACCAAAGAGGTATCATACTTTACATCTTTAGTAAATCAAACCATTTATCAGATATTATACATTTAATGAAGTGTGTTTTCAGTAGAGGAATTTGGAGAAAAACTGTCTGGAAAAAGTAGTTTCCTGGCTTAAAAGATCTCTTACACCTCCTGTAATAGATGCCCATGGGATAAAAATCACTGGGCCATTGTCAGGACTTTGCCATTTCCTCCACTGTGGCACGATCTCGGAGTTGGTATATTTAAGTAGGGGGGGCATAGCCGTACATTCAGTATTGTGTGGTTTGGTGTATTATAGTTTGATTAAAGCGCATTCACTCATTTGGAGTTTAGATCTTCTAATATAGACTCTTTATCATGAAATAATCTTTCAAGACATAAACAGCCTAGCCCAAAATAACTGAAGTGTCTCCCAACATGCCTCAATATTTACACTACATTTGAAGTTCTAAAATGGCAGTACAAACTGTAGCATTTCTATAACTGCAGCATTTAACATAATCTTCCCTTTTTTATGACCTGTTCAACCAGCTGTACAGTCTAGGTTCAAAGTTGATTATTCTTGCACTTTCCCATATATCCTCAAACAGTTTGAACATATCTCATATAGAACATAGTCTGATGTGACTCTCAGCATTGTCATTCTAAAACAGAATAATGCAACTCAACAGTTCCCTCTTCTAAACACTTTTCAGGAAAAGGAGATCAAGTCTCCAAAAATGACTTTGCTAGGCCCAGTTAATCCATCCCATCCATCTCTGTTATCACCAAAAAGAACTGAGGATGCAATATCAATCATCTTTACCTTTGCTGACATCCTAATACAAGAAAGACTCTATTCCACTTTTAACAGCAGTAGTAGGTTTATGTATGTATATACATATCTTCTTTCACATCATGTTAGCAACATTCCGATGGTATACTAAACTCGACATTATTCTCATTTCCTTCACCTAAGTCCTAATATGTCTCTATTTCTGGAAATTTTATCTGTTGCATGGCATTGTACAACATTAAACATCCTGACACTAATTATAATACAGCTTGCTTCCAGAGTATTAATCATGTATGCCAGTTCTAGAAACACTATTATATTCACCTCATTAGGTCCATAACAGTTTTTTTTGTTAATATAACGCCATTTATAATATTCACTTTGGTGAGACACTACTCTCCTGACTTACCAAAAATGTCAGAAAAAAAACAAGGATCAGCTTGAGGAAAATGTCAACGTTAGTCAAGCTACTATTTATTTAACTGCGGTTAAATTACCATTTATTAGACTGTAGTTAAGTGCTTTCATCTCAAAATACATCAGATACATGTTCAGAACTATTTTTTTTTATTTATTTTATTTTATTTAACATTTGTTAACCAGCAATGTCCGACTGGGACATAGCCCATTTTCAGCAGATTCCCAGGGAGAAATGCTCCAGGCACATGTCTTTGGAATGTGGGAGGAAACCAGAGTACCAGGAATAAACCCACATGAACACAGGGATGTCATGCGTACTCCACACAGAATGCACTCCAGCCAATAACTGAACCAGAGAACCTCTTGCTGTGAGGCAACAAAGCTAACTGTTGCACCACTGCACCACCCATAAACACATAGAGCAAAATAGTCAGAAATAATCATGTGACATCACTAACGTAAATCATTTAGAGCTATAAAATTGATCTAACTTGAATGACAACCATCATTTAACTACAACTGAGAATGGATTTTCCTATTTTCAAAAATAGACTTAGTCTCCTCTCCTATAATTAAACTCAACATTGTCAATTGCCAGGAGTAAAAACTTTCTAAAATTTCTACATTGGGTAGTGTGCATATTAAGTGCATTTCCAGTATCTTTATTTCTGATCACATAAACTTGCTTGTGGATCCTCCATTTTCTGTTCATTTTACCTAGCGAGAAAAATTTAGACAGTGATCAAACTGCAGTGTAAACCACATGCATGTTATTGCAATTGCAAAATTTAATCTTCTTCTTTCGGCTGCTCCCGTTAGGGGTTGCCACAGCGGATCATCTCTTTCCATTTTTTCCTGTCCTCTGCATCTTGCTCTGTCACACCAACCACCTGCATGTCCTTTCTCACCACATCCATAAACCTTATCTTAGGCCTTCCTCTTTTCCTGTTACCTGGTAGCTTCATCCTTAGCATCTTTTTCCCAATATATTCTGCATCCCTCCTCAGCACATCTCCAAACCAACGTAATCTTGTCTCTCTGGCTTTGTCTCCAAACCTTCCAACCTGGGCTGATCATCTAATATACTTATTCCTAATCCTATCCATCCTCGTCACACCCAGTGCAAATCTTATCATCATCAACTCTGCCACGTCAAGCTCTGACTCCTGCCTTTTTGTCAGTGCCATTGTCTTCAACCCATATAACATAGCTGGTCTAACTGCCATCTCGTAGACTTACCCTTTTACTCTTACTGGTACTCATCTGTCACAAATCACTCCTGACACACTTCTCCACCCATTCCATCCTGCCTGTACTCTCTTCTTCATCTCTCTTCCACACTCACCATTACTCTAAACTGTTGATCCCAAGTATTTAAACTCATCCACCTTCTCCACCTCTACTCCCTGCATCCTCACCATTTCTCTATCCTCCCTCTCATTCACACACATATATTCTGTCTTAGTCCTGCTGACCTTCATTCCTCTTCTCTCTAGAGCATATCTCCATCTCTCCAGGGTCTCCTCTACCTGTTCCCTACTCTCACTACAGATCACAGTGTCATCTGCAAACATCATAGTCCACGGGGCCTCATGTTTGATCTCTTCTGTCAACCTGACCATCACCATTGCAAATAAGAAAGGGCTCAGAGCTGATCCTTGATGTAATCCCACCTCCACCTTAAATGCATCTGTCACTCCCACGGCAGAGCTCACCGCTGTTACACTACCCTCGTACATATCCTGTACCACTCTTACATACTTCTCTGATACTCCCGACTTCCTCATACAATACCACAACTCCTCTCTAGGCACCCAGTCATGTGCTTTCTCTAAATCCACAAAGACACAATGCAACTCCTTCTGACCTTCTCTATACTTCTCCATCAACACTCTCAGAGCAAACATCGCATCTGTAGTGCTCTTTCCTGGCATGAAACCATACTGCTGATCACAATTGCAAAATTTAATAATACTCGCATATTTAAGTGAGACAAAAAGGTCCTTCATTAATGTAATTGAAGTATTTGTATATTGATCTAATGTATTGTAACAACTGAATAATCTTTCTCATCAACCAGCAAATTATTAATAGCTTTCTGATAAATGGATTGTTCCATGCCACCACCCCTCACTTTTTTCACCTTTGTTTGTCTTAATGTTTTTTTTCTGATTTAAATGTTTGAAGAGTTTTTTTTTTCTTTTTTTTTTTTCACTGGGTACCCTTGTTGTTTGTCTTTTCAGCTTTTCCCAGTTAGGGGTCGCCACAGCAGAACTCCGGTCCGCTAATGATTGGCAGTAATTTTTTAATGGTGCCGAGTTGCCAGCCCAACCTTCAGCAAAGGCACGCCCATTCACGCATGTCTTTCGGAGGCCCCTCGACCACGGGGAGGACATGCAGACTCCACACAGAAGGCACTCAAGCCGAGAATCGAACAGGAGAACCTCTTGCTGTGGGGTAACAACGCTACCGCTGTACCACCGCGGAATTACCTAATAATAAAAATATGAAATAGTGTTCTGATAAGTGGAATAAAAGTATCAATTTTAATGAACATGTTCTTTAAAGGGGACTTAAGCAACCTTTTCTTATGTAATAAAAAACCTGGAATGTTTTTCGTTATTTTCCCATCAAAATGTAGTTTAAATTCAATTTACCCTTGCATAATTTCACCTCAATTTTTTACCAGATTAGCTCAACCAGAAGGAAGAAATAAAATGATTTTCTAAAAACACAAATTTGTACTGCGTGCAAGTTCTGATTGTTATATTAGAAATAGGAAATGTTTTACATACTAAAGATTTTTGGACTCATAGCAGTTCAGAAAGTCTGCAATTACTCTGCCTTGTCATGACCTTCATTTCTATATAGTCTGCCTTCCCCTATTGGATACTTGACCTCTCCTGTTGCCATGAAGGGTTTTTGTTTGATTCTCTTGGCAGTTGTGATTTTTTTGTCTGCTCTCCTGAAAGAATAATTTCTTAATTCAGTTGAAATCAATTCAATTTAACTTTATTGTCATATGTACTAGTCTAACCTAATAATTATTACATATTAATTATAATTATATTAATTATATATTAATTAAATATTGTTATATAATGTGTTGATTTAAATATATTAATTATAATTATAATTATTAATCTAGACCTAGTAGAGGACCATCCTGATTCCATGTATCCAATCAAGATGAGTGTCTTGGCAAAGTCAGAGTGCTAACCTCTATAGCTAAAAAAGAATCTCCTTACTTATTATAAGCAATAATTCCTGTTTGTGTAAAGTGGTTGCATCATATTTAAACATTTGAAAGCTGTGCTTTTTTGAGTAAAGAATTTAAACTGTCTATTTAGGAATACAAACCGTTCTTCATAAATGTCTGTCAGTCTCTGACTTCATTTGCACTCAGTGTTTTAGAGGTAGCCAATGTATTTCTATTTGATGAAGAATAATAATATTATCCGAAATGTGAGCTTTCAAATGTAGATGTCTGTTTTCTGAAAGAAAGAGTTTTCCTGGGATTCAATAAACTCTGTGTAGGGATGTGTGAAGCCTACACAGAGTTTACATGTTTGCATTGTGGTGCACAGCAAGCAGTATCTTGCAATACATGTTAATTATGCATGGTTCATTTAAGCTAGGTTTCATGGCTGACAACAGTGTTGCTGGCCAGGAAACCATGTAAGCAAACAAGGATATGATTTCTGTGTAAAGTAGAGTGGCTGTGGTCCACGCATTTGCGTGGAATGCCACAGTGATTACCAGAACTTCACAGATAGCTGTCAATGTGTTTGTGCAACACAGCTGTGCAGATGCCAACATAATGAGGGGACAAATAACTAGGAAATAGGGACATATTTGACATAGATGTTGCATAGAAATGTGTTAGAATAAAACTCTCTCAACCTCTTAGAGCAAGAAATCTGGACAAAACCATAAATAATGAGGGGACAAAGGCCCAAAATTAGGGACAGATTTTTAATATTGCTCTTCCAAACTTAGAAAGTTGAAGGAATAATAGGTTGTACAGTACCATGAACTACAGTATCTGAAGAGCATGAAGTTTGAAAATCAAATGTCTGTCATCACTTTCTGACTTCAATCTGCAGTGACATTCCAATGATTTGCCAGAAAACCAATATGTTATGAGGAAAAGATCAGAAATTTGAAATCAAAAGTGGACATTCTAAACAAATCCAGAAAGTTGAGCGGTATGACCTCAAATGTATGTAATATTGAATCGCATAAGTCCTGAAATCATCCCAGTGATATAGCAGAAAGCCCTCAAATTTGATAAGGAAAACATCTGGACATCCTGGGAATATCTGGACAGTTTAGAGGTATGAATGCGAAATATATGCTCCAAACATAGTACAGGACAGTGTACCTACCGTGCAGAGTAGTGTGATATCCAGTTCCTGACATTGTATACTGAAGCTATGTAAATGATCTGTAATGGGACATGGACTGCCATGTAAGTGTGTGTATTGAATATGGACAAACACACATGAATTGTAAGAAAGAACACAGGGGAAAGAGGACACGTAAAACTACTTAATGTACAGCAGAGGAGGGCATGTCAGTGGAAGATGGTTGTAACAGCAGAACCAGTCACATATTTATATGGCACAGTAGGGACTGTACAGTGAAAAATGTGTTTTATGTGACTGTCACACAAGGTGGCATAACAGTGGGGAAGATGTCTGTATCAGATAAGCATCCTTGCATGAATAGTGCAGAGGACATTCATCAGGGATTTGACATACAATTGGTGTAGGGTGCATATTGCGAAGCTGTGCAAACTGAAATGCCTGAATATGAGTGCACTCTCAGCAGAGGTCTCCAGCAAGGTGGGCACAGGTAATGGCTCATGGAAAACATTACAAGACCCAACCACAATCATGGGCAGTATCAGAATAATACCACCAGTAATCACATGCCTCTGATATAACAAATGTGATTTACAGTGATAACAGATGAGTCTGCACACACACATGAACAGATGAGTCTACACACATACACTTGAACAGCTATTATGATACATTCACACTATATGAGGGTAACCATGCACACTGTTCTGGCACTGTAACATCTGCTGAAAGTGTTAAGAGGGACACTGCTATATCTGTATGCAACATTATGGGCAATA
This sequence comes from Protopterus annectens, assembly GCF_019279795.1. NCBI lineage: Eukaryota > Metazoa > Chordata > Ceratodontiformes > Protopteridae > Protopterus > Protopterus annectens. Next base: position 422,654,481 of record NC_056748.1, read on the forward strand.
GAGACTAGTTGCCTTGTGTGCATGGCATATAAATATGGCACAATCCACACTGTCATGAATGATATACATGCCAATAATGTCAAGCACCTATGTATGTAGTGTGTGCATAAGCAGAACAGGAATCACACATGCATCTGGTCTAATGACTTGATTGGTGTTCCGCACCATCAGACAGTCATGTATATTCCTCAGAAGAAATACCTAGGTATGGCCAATAAGCTGTGTGACAGCTCACTGTGACAAATGTGATAAACTCTGTTACACATCACTGTGTTGGGAAGTACATGAATAAGGCTACATCGCATACAGTTATTGGTGTGATGAAGGCTGGGAACCATAAAGGTATTATGGCCTCTGATATGGATGTCCTTCACATACTCAGTACTTGTATAACATTCAAGAGTGTAGTCAGCACTGTGAACACATGCTGATGGATGTACCGCTTACCATCTACCCCAGCACATAGGTCACATGGGTCTACTTTCAAATCACGAACGTTTACATTACTGAAGACTGGAACACCAAGACCAGAAGACCAACTTCTGAAAGTCCTGAAACTTCAGAATATTCAGTCTAAGAATACTGAATCTGTGAAGGTAGGTATTGTGTTGTGCTTAAGTAGTGTGGTTTCTCTTTAAGAAGTAAAAGTAGAAAGCACACTGGTAATGCCCAGATAAAATCACCAAAACCTTTATTGAGAATACATAGTAAAAAACGTCACTGACTAAGCACTTTCACCCTGACACGGCATCTTCAGAGTCAGTGTACATGTTTAATCAGTCTTTAAATACACCTTGTAATTGTCAGTGTAATCAAACATGATTGAATACAATAAATCCATCATCTCAAACCTTTAAACGTTAACCATTCGGTTGTCTGTTAAACTGTTTTTTATAACCAAAAGTTATGTGAACTGGCACATGGTGTAGCCCAAGATGATTACCATTCTGTTTAAAACCTTACAGCACTATTACGGTCCAGTTTAGTGCTTATCAACTGCTGTGGAGAATTTTACTTATGGACATTTGGTATTATTCACTGCCTACTAAACAGAATTGATTGTGGTGAGCGAGGACATCCTGTTTCAACTTTTTTTCCTGACAAAATAGTATTTTGAGAGGCACAAGTCGAGTGTATTTTCATTTCCTAATTTTTTGGGTGGACAACCAGCTTATGAAATGCTTCGGAGGGTAACATTTGTCCTTGGTTTGAGCTGAACAGCTACCAAGGTTAACTGGCGACTCCTTGGCTGAACAGCTCTACTTTCCATTGGAATGGCACATTTTTTACTGTTATAACAGTTATCTTGGACCTTAACCACATATTATTTCTTTGGACTTTAACCACGTATTATTTCTTTGGACTTTAACCATGTATTATCACTTCAACCATGTAGTATTTTTTTGATCTTCATTACGAATTACTCGCGTTTACAGGAAGTGACGACCTTCCTGACAGAAGAGCATGAGCGTGAGACAGACTCTGTCCTGATGGTTGAAGGCTGGGGAGAGATTTTTTGCTTTTGTCTTTTCGGCACTATAGCACTAGAGGAAGGGTCGACTTCCTTGATAGAAGAGCAGCAGCATGTGAAAGATTTCGAGCCATAGGTTAACGGCTGAAGAGAGGTTTTTACAATTGCCTCCTCAGTGTTACAAAGCTAGAGGTAACTTTAACTTCAATTTTCTAGCCTTAATTTTGTGGTTTCTATTGGCCTTATTAACTGAACAGCTGTGACTTTGTTTCATTACTTTTTATTTTTTGACCAAGAACGATCAAGCACTTACTTTGGGACCTGGTTCAAGGAAACAGTGCAGCGTAGGAATCACTGGATTTCTTCAGGTGGAAATCCATGGTGCAAGACAACAAGTTTGTATGTTCCCTTTATAAACAGGTCTGAATACGTCTTGTGCAGTTGTTTTTAGTGTCATCACCCACTGTAAGGGAACATTATCATTTATGACTTATTGAAACAGATGGGCCCCTTTTTTACCGAGAAAGCATGGCACAGCTGCATTAACAGACTTTTGTTTTTGTGATAGTACTTGGAGCTACACATGTTCTGTTCTTTGAACGCCTTGTATTACAGTGGATATTATTGTATCTTTATTATATTATTAGAGGTGACATTCTATTTAGTGTTTGTAAGTTTATAGCCAGTTTTGGAATATTATTGCCTTTGTGAACAATGTGTTAGAACTGAATAGACCTTCAGCTTTGTGAAATTAGTACATTGGCTTGATTGGATTTGTATTGTTACAAGTCCGCTATTACAAGGGGTATTATATTACTTCCTGTTGGTCAAAGTTTTTTTGACATATGTTGAAAAACACATATACACATATTTTTTGTTAAAAAATTGAGTTAATACTGTTGTTATTTTTATTTTGGTTTTTATTTTAGAGTATTGTGTTTTATTTTTATACATTAATAGTTTTTAATATTACTATATGCTATTCACGAATTGTAGGGTAGAGTTTGTTAACAAAACTGTTGAGGTGAACATTATTTTTTAGGGCAACCTGTACAGTGTTTTTTGCACTTTGATACTTGGTTTTGAGCCCAGGGATTGCTTTTCAATTCAAAGTTTATATATATATATATATATATATATATATATATATATATATATATATATATTTTTTTTTTTTTTTTTTTTATACATACATTATCATATGTTTTTATATATACATTTTTTTACACATTTTTTTCATCGGTTACAATGGAACAACTTATGGTTCAGTATTTGGAACTTTCTAGACAAATCATTACATTATTACATGCCAATAAAAGTAAAGATAACGATAGTTTAACAGACACGCAGGTTGAATTTTTTACCATGCACACACCACCAGGGACTTCTACAGAGAGACAGTTGAATGTGAATATGCCAAGAGTAGAAAGGAGTAACAACTCAAGGTTGGACAATAATAATTTGAACACCAACACTATGAGAGGGGTTGATGGTAATAGTTTACCAGGATGGTCAACCTTTGATATAGAGAATTTTTTAGTACCCCCTGTATTAGGAGAAACATCTAGGTCTCAGAACATTGATTTTGGGACACTCAATTCCCAGTTATCCAAATTTGAAAAGTTAGTTAGGAAATACAAATCACTCCAGATGGACAATGTCTTTTTAGAACGGTCCATTGAATTAAACCAAGTACCTAGAGGCTTGAGAGTATTTAAAATACCTATGGGGATTGAGGCTGACTCGGAGGCATATAATAATATGCTGGAATTATTTGATAGAACGGGAATGGATTTGATGAGAATTATTATTAAGGACAACACAATTAGTCTTAACAGTTTAAAGAGTGAATTACTTATTCTCAAACAAAGTATCACAAACAATTTACTTTTTGAAAGCAATAGAAGCAGATTAGATAGAATTACAACTGACCTTGACAAATTTGTTAAAATTAGTATGGAAAGAAAACAGAAAAAGATTCTTAGGGACACTAATGAGTACAAAGAAAAAAGAGCTTATCCTTTGCCTAATACCAAAAAGGAAAACCTCCTGGAAATGGACATAAGGAGGGACACAACTCAGACTGATGTGGGGGTTATTGAAGGGATGCATACAGATATAGAGGAAGAGGAAGTTTTTTTAGAGAATCAACCCCCACTGAGATGTTCGGACAGGTTAAGAAATCGGGGCCATTCATTAGAACAGTTGGACCAGAGGACACCTCAGAGACAAGGTTTCCATTCAGGAAACAACTGGAGAGGTGGGGGACAGAGGAGGAACAATTTCAACAACAGAGATAGAGATTCATTTCCCTACTCACTTAACTATGGATGGCTTAACTATTAACACCGACATACCAGTTGACACCGACATACCAGTTGACACCTCCCTTAATTCCTTTGATACCATCTTGACCCCATTTTTGGAGAATAACACCAGTGGGGGTACCTCAATAATTGGGGACAAATCCTTCCATGTTTATAACTACTCTGATTTAGAGATATCTGACAGTCATTTCAGTTTATTAAAGAATGGTTTTTCCTTTGTCCCTAATTTTAAATATGACATCAGTAAATTGCTTATCAATTTGAAGTTGTATACCAGGAAATTGAACTTAAAGTTGTTTTTTAGCAACAAACAACAAATAGACAGAGAGATGCAAACATGTACACTTAAAAGAAGCAGTGTGTTTATACCTCCATATAACCCTGTGATTTTAGTTTTTGAACGGCTATGCATTACTCAGATTAGGAGATTGATTGACAAAGGCCAGTTTAGGATAATAGAAATTTAACATCTGCTGAAGCATTTTGCTTAAAAGAACTTTCGTCTAGTATTGATTACAGGGTTATGAAACCAGACAAATGGGGGGGGGGGGTAGTCATCATGACGAATGCTGACTACTCTTGGTATATTAAGAGAATTATTCGTGATTCCAACACATACAAATTAGCCTCTAAATTTGATGTTCAGAAGGCTTACAAAAAGATTGATTGGCAACTCTACGAGATGCTTTGTGAAAGAATTAGTGATGCAGATGAATATAAATATTTACAAGTGGAACATCCGGTTATGCCTAGTTTATTTGGAATACCCAAAATTCATAAAAAACACAGTTAATCCACCATTTAGACCAATTGTTGCGGCCAGGGGTTCTAAAACGGAACCATTAGCATCATTTATACATCTCACAACTAAGAAGATTCTGGACAATTTGCCACATATACTAAAAGACTCTTGGCATTGTCTGGACTGCCTCAGGACTTTGACTGACACACATCCAGGGGAATTTCTGTTTGTAACTGTGGATATTATAAACTTATTTTCAGTGATGCCACATGATGTTGGATTAGATTGGTTTGGTAGGAGTTTGGATAAACATAGTGACATACATCAGGTAAAGAGAGGCCTATTGGTGGACGTGATGCGAATTGTATTGGAGAACAACTATACTGGGTTTGAAGACGAATTCTACAGACAATCCACTGGGGTAGCTATGGGCGCTAAATGTGCGCCCATATATGCCAATTTAGTTTTAGCAGAATGGGAGGAACAGTTTGTGTTGACATCTGAACATAGATCAAGGATGATTATTTATCTGAGATTCTTGGATGACATCCTGTTCCTCTGGAAAGGTACTCGGGATGAACTGGAGGAATTTATAAAATACTTGAACAATACTACTTCATTTTTGAAATTTACACACAATGTTGATAGTAAGACTATTGATTACTTAGATTTACGACTATATATTAAAGATGGAGAGAGAAACCAATTTATACAGGATGAAAACCTACAGTAATTCATTTTTACATTACGACAGTTGTCATCCCCACTATGTCAAGAAGAACATGGCCAAAGGCCAGATGATTAGGTTGTCTCACAATGTCAGTGAGGACAGCAAATTCATAGATGAATTGGAGGTTTTGAGGGATTTGTTTGTCCAAAGGGGTTATCACCTGGACATGCTTACTATGCTTCAACATGATGTCACCAGAAGAAGGGCTACAGATTTTATTCCCATTTTGGTTGATACACAAAGGACATTAGAGAACAATAAAATAAAGACCATTAAACAAAAAAAAACAAGAACATTCCAACTGGAATGGTCTTACAGCATAATTTTCTAGCTACGGAAGTCAAAAATATTATTCAAAGGACATGGGAAAATATAGTCCCTGCAGACCTATATGACACACCAGGTAAAGCTCCTCTTTTTATAAACAGTAAAGGTTTAAATATTAAGGAGCGTTTAGAGAGAACACCTGTGACCTTTGGTCAAAGACCTGCTAAGATGGCTAAATGTGGCAATTGTAAAGCATGTAAATACATTAACGATGGACCCTACGTCTCAGTGGGAAACTTTAAGAGGACACCGAGGAGCCTGGGTTATTGTAATTGTAACACCAATATGGTAATTTACGAGGCTACTTGTTTATCCTATCCAGCATTTTATATAGGCATGACTACTAGAAAGTTGAGACAAAGAATCCTAGAACATTACAGAGATATCAAAAATTAAAAATCTACCAATTCACTATACAACCATACTACAAATTGTTCTAATTTTAAGAAATTTTTATTTTTTGTTATAGATAGGCTTTACACTAAAGAGTTGGGGAAGATTACAAAACTATTCTAGAGGTTAGGGAATGCCTATGGCAGATAGGATTAGATGCCAGTAGTGCCCCGGGCATCAATGACACCCTATCTCTAGCCTGTATTTTAAAATACAAGACAGCTTTTATTTAATACAAATGAATAACGTTTTTTCCCCCCTTTCTCTTTTGGGTATTATATATAGGGGTTATATCTATTGATTTTTTAACATTCAATTTTATTTACTGTCATTTTTTATAAATACTGTTGAGCTTTTGTAAGGTATATTAGCACTCGTAACATTACCTTGTGTTCTGCTATATTACTGTGTATTGTGTGAGGAAGGGTTGAGTTTTGAAGGTTATAAAAAGCAGTTTAATAGACAACCGAATGGTTAACGTTTAAAGGTTTGAGATGATGGATTTATTGTATTCAATCACGTTTGATTACATTGACAATTACAAGGTGTATTTAAAGACTGTGATTAAACATGTAGACTGACTCTAAAGATGCCTTATCAGGGTGAAAGCGCTTAGTCAGTGAAGATTTTTACTATGTATTCTCAATAAAGGTTTTGGTGATTTTATCTGGGCATCACCAGTGTGCTTTCTACTTTTACCAGTCTTTTTAGCTCTTTAAGAAGTGTTACATTTTAGTTAAGATACTTGGCAGACATTACATTTATTAGAGAAGGGAATTTGTGAGCTTGTTTTGTAAAAGATGGGACACAAAGGGTAAGGAAGATTTTATTGCTGATGGTAGGATTCGAGTGTTTGTAAGTAAATTATGTGAGTGTTGTTTGCAGTGTCGGGATAAGTAAGTCAGAGTAGATGTGTTTGTGTTGGTAGGATGTAGGTGTTTAGGGAAAGGAGAGGTACGTGTGTTAGAAAGTGTTTGGACATCTGTTATGGAGATCGCTGTACAGTGGGGATGCACTGTAGTGCAATCTTGGAGCTGATATATTAAATTTGCAGGTGGTGTGGGGGATGCAGCGGGGGCTTGCCCCCCCCCTGCTTAAATACAGAGAAGTTGGTAGTGCTTTATTTTATATTTGTTGGTTTGTGTTTTGTGGTGTAGGGTGGGAGGTTTATGTTTGCAATGTGATTTTAGATTCTGGGACTCGGTATTATGTATCTTCGGTATATTTTAGTTTTGTGGTTATGGTCTCGGTATTCCATTCTTTGGTAATGTAAGCTTTCCTGATTTGAAAGTAGACCTGGGTCACATACCTACTGGTCTGATTGCAGGGTATGATATCCACATTATACTTGGGTGGTACGTTTGTTACCTGAATTAACAAATCCTCCCATGTGTCTTGTCAGTGCAGGTGTTGTCATGCCTGTGGCAGCAGTGTTTCATAGCTGGACTCAATGATTGCTCACATTCTGTAGTCCTTCAGGCAGCTGTTTGGACAAAGTATGTGTGTTTCATCTGTGATGTCCATCACTTAACTAATGCACAGGAAAGGGCCTAGCAGGCAGCCCTGTTGTATGGACCTGATCCCTGGTTGTGAGCTATAGGTCATGTCACACATTTCAACATAGTCAGATGCTACATATGTGATACACTGGTATAACCATTTGGTGATATAACTGTGTATGGCCACATATAACAGTATTGACTGAGCACCTCATTGTGGATTTGTGTCAAATGCCTTCACCTGGTCAAGTTCCATAAGATGATGCTTTTGTCATCATTGAGGACATTTATCAGATGAAACAGACATGATATAGCATTACCAACTCACACAGGCCTGTTGCACACAGATTATGACAAGTGTGCATGTAGAAGAGGTCCATGATCACATGTTGGTCCACCTCACAGTTGAGGAGAGTCAAGATGTGTCTATACATGTATGCGTCAGGTGATGTCCCCTCTACTCAGATGGATGCATGCTGATGTACACCATTTTATGAAAATATAGCCTGTGTGGAGGGTATGTTGAAGTGTGTATTCAACCGTATCTGGAAGGTATATGTGCTGAGTCATGCCATAGGTGATCTGTGATGTTGTCACAGGCCAATGCTTCCATGTGGCCTGGATGATGGTAAGACAGTGCATGCTGCCTATTGTGACCTGCCCTAGGTTTTTGACACAATCTCCCATGCAGGTATCATTGATAAACCCTCCCAACCTGGGGTTAGCTCTTACATCAGTAGATGGTTAAGCAATTGGCTTACCAAGAGAACACATGCTGTGAAAGTTGGTGAAACAACCTGTACCAGTAGAGGTGTCACCTTTGGCAAGCACCAGAGTTCTGTGCTTGGCCCTTCACTGTTTGGACTCTATTTCTTGATAGTTCAGGCTAAAGCTTATAGCCTTTGCCTTACCAAGTTTGCTGATTCTTGCATATTGGGTACAATCACTGAGTCTACCAATGATGATAAGATAGTATAGGGGGAGCTAACACAGACAAATGAATAGGGACAAAGTTATACTATCTACAACTAAATGCAGAAATGTATCTTTTTATGTGGTCTATCTGAAAACTGGAATTCTTTGTTAATCACCGCATTGACAACAGTCCTGCTATGCTGACACCCAGTGATGCCAGCACTGAGAACACATGTAGATAGCAGTCTGAACTTCAACCACCAAGTGTCCAAAATGATATTGAAAGCCTATGTTGTACACATCATGCATCATGCCATCATATTCAGATCTTAGGATTTTTATGACAGCATTTAGTCCAACCTCATTAGAACAGTAATAGAGTATAATGCTCTCTTTGGCACATGACTCACCAGGCACATGCAGCAGCTGGAGAGACCACAGGGCTTTCTCAGCAAGATAACACAGGGCCTACAAGCCATGGCAGGATGTATGTGGATAGAGTTAAAGCCATGTCACTGTACTCTGTGTATTATAGGATGAGGTGACATCTGCCTGGCCCCCAGGCCAGTGCCTGACCCTGCCCCGGAGAGAGTGCTGCATATCCAAAAATCTGATATAGCTGATGACATCAGTAGTATTTGTTGAGGAGAATATGTTAATAACAGTGCCCAAATGCTGGTATAAAAGGCTTTCTGTAATATCAAGCAAGAGCTCATAAACACACACACACACCCTGTTGAATGCAGTGAGAATAGAAGCCCTACCTATCTAAGTACACAGACTACAGAACTCAGTACTTTACACAAGCACTAAGCCACAAGTATGACTTGGAGTGTGTCAGACAACACTTTATAGCTGATGACATCAGCAGTGTCTGTTGAGAATATAACAGTGTCCTACATGGTGGTGTAAAATACTCTCTGTTATGTCAAGCAAGAGCTCACATGTGCACATGCACGCACATACACACACACACACACACACACACACACTTGACTGCAGTGAAAATAGAACCCCTACCTAAGTACACAGACTACAGAACCCAGTACTTTATGCAAGCACCATGGCACAAGACTGACTTTTACAAGATGGCAGGTAGATGACATCATCAGACCATGTTGGGGACAAGATGGTGGGTGGGCTGCAAGAAATGGATGTGTAGGTATCTGCAAGAATCAAAATACTGACAATCATTGGAACTGAAGCAGTAACTGCAGGATACACACTTCTGCTCTTTGGTCTAGAGACACACATGCCCAGTTGATTTAAATGAGAACAGAACCCCTACCTATATAAGTATATAGACTCCAAAACACAGTGCTTTATGCAGTCACCATGGCACAACTCTGATGTTTACAAGGCTGCAGGGCAACTTATAGTGGATGACATCAGTAGTGCATGTTGAAGAGATAATGTTGGGAGGCCTGCATAAAATGGATAAGTAGGCATGTGGATGAGTCAAAATACTATCAATCCATGAGTTTGGAGTGGTAACTGCAAAATACACACTTCTGCTCTTCTGGCTAGACACATACATATATGCACAGTTGGCTGCAGTGAGAACAGAACCCCTACCTATCTAAGTGCACAAACCGCAGTACTTTATGCAAGCACCATGGCACAAGTCTGATTTTTCTAAGAGTGCAGGTGAAATTATACTAGATGACATCAACAGGCCATGTGGGAGACAAAATGTTGGGTGGCCTGCATAGTCTCATAGGAGGCTACTAGCCTAATGGCCTTACATTACTTAGAAGCCAAGCCCTTATTGAGCATAGTTGGATGGCCATTGTTAGAGCTATTTTGTGAGCAGCACCAACTGGCCGTGTCCATGAGGGACATAAGTGTCACCCCAGAGGTGAGTAGGGGTCCAAATGTAAAGATGGTAAGTCAGCAAGCAAAGGAGAGTAGTACTGCTGAAATTTAATTCATCCTTAAGTCTTGGTGAGTACCTTCACCAGGTGGGCCATGTTTTTCAGAAAATCTCACCAAGACAACACTGATATATAGACTGTATTGTATATAGCATATTTCATGGCAGAGAAATAGGTCAAAATTAAAAAAGATAGCTGCGGGCACAAGTCTTCAAAATATTGCCAATTCTTGGTATTGGAGCAGTAACTGTAGGATACACACTTCTGCTCTTCTGTCTAGAGACACACATGCCCAGTTTTCTGCAGTGAGAACAGAACCTATTTAAGTGCACAGACTCCAGAACCCAATACTTTATGCAAGTGCCATGGGACAAGTCTGACATTTACAATGTTGCAGACCAATTTATTGTGGATGACATCAGCAGTGTATGCTGGAGAGAAAATTTTGGGAGGCCTGCATGAAATGAATCTGTACCCATGTGCAAGTATCAAAATACTGTCAATTCATGGGATTGGAGTGGTAACTGTAGGATACACACTTCTGCTCTTCTGAGTCAGATACACACACACACACACACACACACACACACACACACACACACACGCACTTGACAGTAGTGAGAACAGAACCACTACCCAAGTACACAAACTACAGAACTCATTACTTTACACAATGCCATGGCTCAAGTCTGACTTTTACAAGGCTGCAGGCCAACTTATATTTTATGACATCAGCTGTGCATGTTGGAGAGTAGATGTTAGGAGGCCTGCATGAAATGGATGTGTAGGCATGTGCAAGCATCAAAATATGGTCAATCCAATGGATTGGAGTAGTAACTGCAAGGTAAACACTTCTGGTCTTCTGACTAAGACACACACACACTTGACTGCAGTGAGAATAGAACCCCTACCTAAGTATACAGACTACAGAACATAGTAATTTATACAAGCACCATAGCACAAGTCTGACTTTTCTAAGAGTGCAGGTGAAGTTATACTAGATGACATCAGCAGGCCACGTGGGAGAAAAATGTTGGGAGGCCTGCATAGGCTCATAGCTTCATATATTCATAGGAAGCTGCTAGCATAATGGCCCTACAGTGTTTAGAAGCCTAGTTGTGTAAAAAGACAAATACCCTTATTGAGCATAGTTGAATAGCCATTGTTAGCAGAGCTATTTTCTGAGCAGCACCAACTGGCCCTGTCCATGAGGGACATAGGTGTCACCCCAGTGATGAGTAGTGGTCCGAATGGAGAGATGATAGGTTCACAAGCAAAGGAGAGTAGTATTGATGAAATTGAATTCATCCTCAAGTCTTGGTGAGTACCTTCATGAGGTGGACCCTGCTTTTCACAAAATCTTACCAAGATGACACTGATATATAGACTGTATTTTATATAGCATATATCATGGTACAGAAGTAGATTAAAATTAAAAAAGATAACTGGGGTACACAAGACACAGGATAAATAAGTGTCCAATCCTGGTAGGTGCACTGGTACCAGGATTGGATAAAATGACAGTGTAGAATCCTTAAAATATGGAAACATTCCTACAATGGGGCCAGACCAGGAGGTGGATGGCCCCTCTATTATAGAAGGAAGTAGCAGTCCATACAAATCAAAAAAACAAATAGGCCAAAGAAGAGCCATAAAGATGATAGGGTGGACTATTGAGGATAAGAAAGAAATAATGTATTGTTGTTGTTATGCAAAAAGCCAAGAATTTCCAGACACAGGATAAAAAAAATTGAGAGAAATTAGAGGAAAGAAAAATACTTCCACAAGAAAAACTGTCAGAAGCTTCAAATAAAACTGTGTGCTCATTAATACAATAGATTTGTGAAAAACATTATATAAACCACAAACCTTTGATCTGTTTGGAAAAAGAAGCATTTGAGGAAGTGCAAAAATATAAACAACAAAACCTGGAGATTTTTGAAAGGTATAAAAAGAAATATGAACACAAGAAAGAGAGAGATTTGATATGGTACACTATTTATGCACAGTCAAAAGCCAAATTAATCAGTACAAAATAGGCAGCCCCAAAGATATTCAAATAGAAATACAAGCAAAGGCATCCAGATATGAAAGATTTCACAATAATATATATATATATATATATATATATATATATATCACAAAAAGGTAATATAGAAAAGAAGATTAGTAAAGTAGAAGTTAAAAAAATAGAAGTTGAAGTTATGGAATGCCTGAGAAGTGAAGGATTTGGTGTAGAAGATCTAACACAGGTTACATCACAGCATGATGGAATGAGTCCCCAAAATAAGGGGAAACAGGAAGATCAGGAGACTTCTGAAGAAGAAATATGGACATGATAAAGAGAAAGAGATTGTATATTGTGTAATATTTATGCAAAGGAGAAAACAAAACTAATCAGTACAAAAAAAGAGCAGCAGCAAAGATATTTGAAGAGAAATCCAGGCAAAGGAATCAGGGAATGGAAAACTTTACAATACAAAAAATAAGACAGAGGAAAAGTAGAAAAGATTATTAATGGAGAAGTTAATGAAATAGAAACTGGATTATGGAGTACCTGTGAAGTGAAGGATTCAGTGTAGAAAATGTAACAAAGAAAGCACCACAGCAGGATAGAGCAATGGACATCCAAATTAAGGAGAAATCAGTGGAACAGGAAGCAACTGGGTCAGGTGCCATATGAAGATTTTTTTGGAGCCTTCCACAAGAAACCAGTATAAATGTTCACTTGAAGCTGGACAGCAAGGGAATGAACAGGAAACTGTGGCACCTTTGATACAATCAATGTTGAGGAATGATAGGCCAGTGAGTTCCCATATGACAGAGCAACGGATGACACAGGATGAAATTGAAGAGAATGTGCCAGAGGAAGATGCTGTAGAACTTTTTATAGAATGCCCACAGGAAATGAAGAACAAAAAATGTGCCCTCAGTTTATAAGAAAATGAGCAAAGAGAAGATCTGCTTGATTTAATAGAAATAGACATATTAAAATTAATAAAATAGACTGCAGGAGGTCTATAAAACCCAAAATGTCAGAAGTTTGATAAAAAAAAATGAACACAGTAATTAGGACTGTCCATAGAGATCCATGCGATATTAACAAAGTAAACAGGGTATATTACTGTGAAGCTAAATTAATAAAAAATACAATTCTACCACAAGAACACAGGGTAGTAAGGGAAAGGAAGGGGAGAAATTGAATACCATCATGGGAGTATCGAATAGAGAAAACTATAAAACAATTAAGACAAGAAGTGTCACTGTTAAAAGAGTGTAGAAGAGGGAACAGATCAACAAGAATACTCAGGAAGATAGACATGATAAAAGCAATGTGCAGTATTATAACAGATTAGGATTTATTATGCACTATCACGAATAATAAACTAAAAATATCAAACAGGTAGAAAAACTTAGAAGATACACAGATAAATATAAAGAAAAAGTATAAAATAAGTAATTTATTGATGACCAAAAAAGTTTTATAGAGAATTGGGAAACAAGGTAAAAGGAATTGAAAAACCACCAAAAAAAGTAATAGTAGATACATTTTGGAGAAGTATTTATGAAGAGCCTGCAGAACATGACAAAGACAATAAATGGATAAAAGAAGTAAAAGAAAGAAGTTCAATGGTACACAGTATGAAATGGGAGGAAGTAGCAGCAAGAGAGATTGAAATAAATTTATGAAAAGCCTCTAACTGGAAACCCCAGGTCCAGATGCAGTACCTAACTTCTGGTTAAAAGTTTTAACATCTTTGCGCAAATATTTAACTATGAGTAAGAACTATTTATATGCACACCCCAAACAGACACTAACCTGGCTAACAACAGGAAAAACAATGCTCCTACTTAAGTGTGAACCTGCAAGCTACCCTAAAGATTTTAGACCAATAGCTTGCCTTCTGATGACATATGAACTATACACTAGAATTGATGCTAACAGAGTTTATAGCCATTTAGAAGAAAACTCAATTATGGCAATAGAACAAAAGGGCAATAAAAGAAAGTCATATGGAACAAAGGATCATTTGTTGTTAAAGTCTTAAGTGAGAACTGTAAAAAAAGGGAAGAATCTAAGTATGGCATTGATTGACTACAAAAAAAGCATTTGACAGTATCCCGCATTCATGGATAAAAGAGTGGGATGGATCAAGTGTGTTGAAGGTCACCTATGTTCCTGTGGATATGGTCCATGCTGATTCCGTATCTAGTCTTGGAGATCAGGCGTTTTAGGCATATGGGTCAATAGTTGTATTTCTGCATGTTACCATAATGATGTGCATTGCATTGCATAGCACACAACATTTGATATTACAGTTTGTAGTGTGGTTGATATATGTGTGGAAAAAAGTACTGAGACACTAGGGTTGTAGTACTTGGGGGGTACCAACACATGGATGTATTCTAAATATGTGACATATTATTAGACTGGACCCTCAGTTTGTATTGTTTCCACATATAATTTCATGCCAGATACAAGAAATGGACAATAAACAGCAGTAATAGAGCATTATATGTACATTTTCATAGCATGGTGAGCATCAGGTTTACACAATAGTTAGCAAAGTGCATACGCATGTGAGATACACACTTGCACGTTGCTAAGCAGTTCACAAACGTGAGCTGCATTGCTAAAGTTTGACAGTTAGTATTGAGTCTATGAAATATCCCTGCTGCTTAACTGACTTCATGGCAGCACGTTTTAATGCACTGATACATTCCTTTTTGGGGCCAGGTGGTACTGGGTTTGAATACAGATGTATCTAATACATTTAAATACTTTGCATTACAGAGTAATAATGCTATGACATGAATTGTTTATACAAGATGCGTTGCTGTGTGTTGGCATAGAGCAGCGGTGTTAAGTGTGGCTAATCACACCTGTTTACTGCCGCTCACCACTGTTGCACATTGATACATGTTACACACCTCCACGTAAACATGGAGCCCAAACAAGTGAAGGGATCCATTGCTTTTACAGCAACTTGTGCATGGTGTTCATGATTCTATTTTTTGACCAGATTAAATGTATGAAAATGGGATTGATAGGAAAGTGGTGAACTGGGAAGTCACCAGGGGAAGAATAAAGGGAAAGCAGGACAGGAATGTTCAGGAGGGAGGTAGGAAAGAACCATCGCTATCAATTTCTTTAACAATGTAAAGTGGACATATGTGAAAAATATTAACTGAATGTGGACTGTCACCTCCACAGAGAGGGGTAACCACAACACAATCATGTTGTACAGGCAAATGGACCAAATCAAATGTATCAAGAAGACACGGGTACAAAATGGAGAGCTATGTATGGGGCTTTTTTTTTTTTTTTTTGTGGACAGGTGCCCATTATTTTTTTTTTCTGGAGAGAGGGGAATCCTGGGGAAGGAACATAGGACTGTCTGAGTCATGTACGTTGAGTAGGTGAGAAAGCAATTGCAGACAGACATGACAAACAAGGTTGGGAGAACATCATGACTAGGAAGAGGGTGGGGACATCCTGAACCCACGGTTGTCTAGCTGGGTGACAGTGGGAATTGAGTCCTCACCCACTGAACTGTTATCACTGTCACCTCACTCCATCTGTAGTGTTTGATGTCTCCATCTCCTCCTAGTGCTTTGTAAAATGAGGGAGAACAGCCTCTCCAGCTGGTATAGGTGTGCACCAACAGTGCAACACACAACCCTATGTACCATCCCTGCCAACTCGGTATGCATGATAAAATCACCATCTCTGCCACTGCTCCTGGAGGGTGCCACTGGACCAGCCTCCCGGGCAGGACTACCTGAGGTTGCAGGCAGTGCTGCCAGGTTGGCTCCCAGACATGCTGAACATCAGTGCTGGAGCCGGTAGAGGGGGGACAGGTCTATCCCGCTGCTCTGTGGTGCATTTAGTGATGTGGTACACATGGATGACACACAATAAAATTAGAGACAGAAATAAGATATAAATAAAAGAAAATAAAAATATTCATAAAAGAAAAAAATAAATAAACAAGATAAATAATATGAAATAAAATAAAAATAAAATAGAGAGATAAGTGCTGGAGTGAGAGAAAAAAGGGATAAGATCAGTACCTTCATATGTGATATACAATACATTAGTACGATTATTTGACTCTATTATCTTAACTTTTACATTTAAGACTACCACCTCCTAACAGATGCACACTATACTATAGATTGCATCAAGTAATCCTTGACGTGCATATATTGCCATATGCATGTTCCAGTTGTACAGATTACAGTTTACAGCAGAAAATTTGTGCCACTGGTATAGAGGTTTTAATTTAATTTAAATATTATTGAAGCATTAACAGAATTGTATAATTGGGAAGTGTGGTATTTGAACCTACTTTCAACCCACAATAAGTCTAATATTGCACTCTGGTTTATGCTACAGACTAATGCATGTATGCTTGCTTTTACAATTGAGATATCCATGCTCAATTTGATACAACTCTATAAAATAGCAAAAAAGCTATCTTTAACTTTTAATACTACAATAACATTACTCTTCTGCTGCATACATACCACATGCTTCCCTCATCCTTGCCAATCTAGCCCCATGCATTTGGATATTGTATTTATAATCACTGGCAGCTGTGGAAAAAATAGAACAGAACAGAAGACCATTATGAATACCAGTCTTGCCTATATTCAGATTTCAAAGTCTTGCAAGTACTCTGTGTAGATGATCCTTACACAGGTTTTGGATGTCCTGTGTCCTAAATTCATCAATCCAGCAGTCGACTGTATCCCTCTTCTTCTTCTGTAGCCATTATAATAATGCCGATATTGCTCTCCAGTGTGTAGGATACCAGTGGTACTGAACACAGCCCAGGCTAAACTATCCCAAGCCTCTGACTTATATTGGAAGCCATAATAGTCCCCCTGCACAAGCCTGTCACTGTGGTTCTTAACTAGGAGTCCAATAAAAATCTTGGACACCTGGACACCCCAACTCTGTACCCTAAACCTGGCACCTACCTCAGAAACACCTGCCATGTCTGCCACAGATCTAGAGCAATGGAATGTGATGCTTTCCTGCCAGTTCCAGTTATCGCATTTACTGGGAGTACTCACACTGTTTAAAGTGTTGTGCTCCACTTACCATCACACAAACTCGGTGCTTGGCAATGTGCACCAAGCACCTTGTTTGCTTGATGGCAAGTAGAGCACAACAGTGCCAAGCAGTGAGGAATTGTATAATTGCAATTATAATTCTAAGGCTATTGGAAGTACAGGCAGTTGTGCATGTATGTTAGGCAAATGTGAAGGCCATGCCAGTCCAGACAGCAGAATTATACTAACAGGAATATAGTACACAGTATACCCACAGTCATACATCTGATAATAAATGTGTTGATACATAGATAAATAATGAAATAACTTACAAAATACTATTGCATCAGTCCTCATACATATAATTAATATCAGCTCCACTGTCTCATGTGAGAGTGACTATAATAGAAAGTCAAACAACAGCAAAAGTGTATGGAATATCCTGTATTCAAACCCAGGACCATGTGTATGGCAGTCGTAGACTTACACCTGTTGCCACAAGAAGGTTGAAATAACACTTGTCTGTCTTTCAGTTCATTGCTATAGACTGCAATATCACAACAGTGAAAAAAAGGTTGCACATCCTGTACTAAAACCCAGGACCATCTCTACTCCAGGCTTACACTTACACCTGCCACCACAGGACTAGTTACATGACATTACCCTATTTTACTAAGCATTCTTAAGGTCTCACTGTTAACTGCCGTGCAGTGCTACTTAGCAGGTTTCTGTGATGCCCAGTAGCATTAACTGAATGTATCTGGTTTCAGTTTTTGGTTGTCTGGGTTCTGTCTGCTCTCTGGGGGTACAGTTGTCCAGTTTTTGCACTGCTACCTTTTTGGACAAATGAGATAAGCACAGTGAAACCCAGCATTCATTTCCTCTATTCCTGTGATTGTGCTACATGCCATATCGTGCAATCACTGGACCAAAAATAAAAAAAATAGAAAAAAATAAAAAAGGGGTAAGCATAGCTCTCAACTGTTCAGATTTTCACAGAATGTCCAGATTTTTGCCCCATATTTTAGGTCTGTTCCTCATAACATTTGTGGTTTTCTGGCAAATCAGTGAGGTCTGAATCCACTAAATGACAGACATTTAACTTTCAGTCTTCATATCCTTCAGAAAATGCATGGTAACACAACACCTTATATTCTAGCAACTTTCTAAGATTATACAAGCAATATTTAAAAGTTGCCCCTAATTTTGGGTCTTTGGCCACTCATTAATTTTGGCTTTGTCCAGATTTCTTGTGCTACAAGCTTAAGAGGTAAGGAGGCAAGTCATTGAAATGAGGAAAATGAATTTATGACATACACACAAGAAAATGATGGCTCACTTCAGCTGTGTCTACATAGATCTGGACTTGATCTCTCACTCCAATGCACCTTCAGAACACAGGATGGGTGCCTTATCTTTCTGTATGCTGATGCCTTTGACACCCTCAGCATGTCCCCTGTTGGTCTCTGAAAGGTACCTGTACCTAAGGTTCTTTTGAGCTACACATAACTTATCTCCAGTGGGATGGGTTCCCCTTGGTTGGCTCTGGCACTGAGTTGAGGATTGCAGAGTTCTTGTAGTGTGTAATTTTCCACGCTCTAGTGCTCTACAGTTTCCACATCATGTAGGTTTTGAAAAGTTTAACTAGGCCTGAAAACTCTTCTCCTCCTTAGCCTAAGCCTATTAGCAGCAGCATTGGCTTCAGCCTGTAGGACATCCTCCTTACCCGTCATAAGCCTCCTCCCTTGTCTCTATCAGAACTTCAACTTTATTTAGGTATTTTCCACAAAACTCCAGTAACAGTAGTAATCAACTATAAAAACATGTATGCACATAAACAGCTAGAACATAAAGTATATAAAATTAAACAGGCCATGTAATCACTCAACACTTTCATAAGCAATATCAAAGTGGTATTTTTGAGAGA
Source organism: Protopterus annectens (assembly GCF_019279795.1). Taxonomy (NCBI): domain Eukaryota; kingdom Metazoa; phylum Chordata; order Ceratodontiformes; family Protopteridae; genus Protopterus; species Protopterus annectens. Next base: position 422,673,748 of record NC_056748.1, read on the forward strand.
ACTTTGAAAGCCTGCCTGCATTGTGCAGTACCAAAACCACTGTGTTAGTAGATAAGCAAAATAATCTCACTCCAGATGTTTCAAGGTACACGTAGCATTATCAGCTGCCCCTGTATGGCCAAGCATAGATCCATAGCAAGGGTGTATGACACAACTATTTGTTTTGAGGAAGTGGGACTCAAGTCATGTAAAGACAAATACACCAACACCAGGACCTTGTACATAATCCTGTATCACACTGGCAGGGAATGCAGACCCCTTTGTAGACAGTAGTAGCATGCCGGAGACATGCAGTGCCTGTCAGTAATCTAACCGCAGAGTTCTGCACTAGCTGCAACCACTAAATCTCAGTGTTGGGAAGTCCCAGGTAAAGGGCACTGCAGTAATCCAACTGTGACCAGATCAAAGCATGAACAACTACCAAAAGATCAACTTGAGACAAAAAGTGTTTATCTTAAATCTATTTCCTTAATGAAAACATGAACATTTTACAACAGCTGACACTTGTTGCCATAATGTCAACTTGCAGTCCAAGGAAACACCAAGACTGCTCAATTTTTCAATAAGCTCAAGCTTAGGAGGGGCACATGAGTCTTTCACAGCAGCATGAATTGCCATGGCTTCAGTTTTGGAAGTGTATAATTTCAGTCAGTTTCTAGACACCACTAAGAATATGGCTTCAAAATGCTCAACAAGGGAATAAACACTCATTTCATCCTGGGGAAAGAGAAGTAAATCTGAGCATTGTCAGCATGACTGTGATATGCTTATCCCCTCTATTCTATGATTCCCCACTCAGGAATCATAGAAAAACTCACTAAGCTAGGCATCAACCCCTATATCACTAGGTGGGTTGCAAACTGTCTCACAGGCTAAACCCACAGTGTGAAAGTAGCTGACTCCAAGTCAGACTGCTGACCAGTAACGAGTGGAGTCCGACAGGGATCAGTCCTGGGTCCTCTCCTGTTTGGTATCTACTTCTCTGAAGTCCAGGCCAACAGGAAGACACTCTGGCTGACAATGTTCAGATGATTGCAAGTTGGGAGCTATTATTAACTCCCCAAATGATGTTGACATCCTAAAGAAAGGCGTCACTGAGACCAACAAACTGGTGTCAGAACCATGGCCTTAAGCTCAGTGCCCAAAAATGTGTCGTTATCCCCTTTGGGAAAAATCCAGTTCCCATGAATTACCACATCGATGGTAGTCCACTGAACAAAGAAGGTGTTATAAGAGATTTGGGAACAAAGGTTGACAGCAACCTCTCTTTTGACCGCCACATTGCCACTGTGGTCAGAAAGTCCTTCTATGTGGCACATCTCATTACTAAGGGTTTTGCATCCAGGAAGAAAGAGGTCATTGTCTCCCTCTACTCTTCCCTCATTAGGCCAATCATTGAGTATAATGCCCCATTTGGCATGTACCTCACTAAACATCTGCAACAACTGGAGAGGCAGCAAAAGTACCTCACAAAGAGGATCCTAGGCCTTAAACATTTGTCCTATATGACAGACTAAAAAAACTCCACCTATTCTCTGTCTCATATCACCTACTTAGAGGCGATCTCTGCTTGACTTACAAAGCCATATCTGACCCACCTCTGTTAGAAATGCTATATCTGAAGAAATCCCAATCCCTCTGCACCACACTCTCCAGAGACCTCAACCTCATTACCACAATAATCAACAGAACATGCTGGAGGGAAAGGTTCATAACCCAGAGACTGCCCATGCTATGGAACTGACTTCCCATACATGTCAAGCAGAGCACCTCACTGGCTCTCTTCAAGACAAATCTTGATGAGTGGATGGGAAATAGAAAATTCACCCCAGGGATCACTTCAGTGGCTTTACTCGACAGAGGCACTGGGAACTAAGGTCGGGTGGCACAATGCCAGGGTAATCCTATGAGCTAGGCTTGTAAAGGCTCCGGGGCCATTAGCCTAGTACATACCTATGAACCTATAATAAGGTCAAATAATGTCCTTGAAACCTGTGGGACTCTAGAGTCCAGAAGGGAATGTTGACAACAAACCTGAATAAACCCTTTAGAATTGGCCTGACGGATATGATGCAAACAAGTCTAAAACTATAGCAGAGAGACTGAAGTATGATTTTAAATAGTTAATTAAAATGTCATGATCAGTGGTACCAAATGCTGCTGAGAGATCCAGGGGGGCAAAAACTGAATAATAATGCAGGTTTCTGGTCATCAGGAGATCATATCCTGCTTGAACTGGGGCAGTTTATGTGCTATGATCAGAAAATCCAGAATGAAAAGGAACCATATGCCCATTATCTGTGAAATGAGTCTGAAGTTGTTTAAAATCAATCTTTTTAATAACCTTACCTCATAATAGAAAAAGACAAGGTGGAAATTATCTCATATACTGGAATATATTGTAGTTTTTTGAGCATAGCAACAGCCATGGCCACCCTGACCAGCCCCTTCCTGTGCTTCTGCAAAATCCATAGTCACCTACATAAGTGAAACACTAACGGTAATAAACATGTTTTCACAAGAGGTCTTAAAGCAAAAAAGCTGCCTTAGAATACAAAAATTCTTTAAGCTGTGCAGTTAATTAAGGTTAAATACAATCAAATAATAAACTAGCATGAACATAAATTAAAACAATAAATATGACCAGTTAAAATGAATAAATTCCCAACAACACATTCAATAAATAAGAATCATCATGAAGAATACAGCTAATCAAAATGGGTCTGAACAGTAATATAACTCATAAAACTATTACAGTTAGTTCCCACAGTAGACAGCAGTACTTAAGACATTAAATATTCAAGTCCTAAAAGAATAGGAAGTTGCAAAACCATGTAAAAATGGTCAGTATATGAAATAACTTAAGTGGCCCAGCCAACTGCTACAGCAAACAAGCATATGCAAGTTTGTAGTCACAAAGCATTAAATAGCTGAAAACAAAATACTCAGTTTAATTACCCTAGCTGACTGCTACAGCAAACAAACTTAAACAGCAATACTGAAAAAGGATATACTTGAACTATTGAAAGAAGGTAAGATAAAATACCTTATGAACCCTAGAATAAGCTAGGGCTACAGCAATTGTCAAGCCAAAGTGGACGACTAAAATAAAATGCCAGTGAAAATCCAAGATGATCAAAGAGATCAGCAAGTCCACTTATATCCAAACCGCAATTGCTGAACATCTGCATCTAACTGCAACCAGGTAGTCACTAATGTCAAAACAGCAATCCTAGCTGTTCTATTCAGCTGTCCATGAACACCAATCAACTGAATAAATAATGCACAGAATCAATTAGTAAGGCCAGTAATAAATCCTAACACCCTAGAGTAGCCAGAATAACAAAAAACCCTGGCAAAAACAATGGTATCAGCCAAATATGCCAATCTGATCCCAGGAAGCATGGCACTTGGTGAAGGAGGAGCAAAAAGGAGAGTCCAGATCTATCAGTCCATCCAAGTCCAAAACACCACCAAAGGTCATGAAACTAACAAATTCAATTCAACTTGGGTCCAGCAAAACCACAAAAGAATGTATGCAGTTCCCCAAAATGTTGCACTGAAACACTGAGGAGACCTCCAGAAAAGCAACACTGAAAACATAATACTTCCTCATGTCCAAAACTAATTATCTATTTTTAGTTCTTTTAATCTCAGCCTAACAGGATTCTTAAAGAGAAGAACCACTCATGATAAAAAGACAGTGATGTGACAATTGATAATTAAACCACAGACCATAAACATAAAATGAGTAACAGTTGCACATTATGTAATGCTGCATAATACATGGCTAGGCAGCCAAATGTCACTGTCTTGGTGCAGCCAGCTATTCTACTCTCTAATTCTGTTCTTCAGTGTCCTTTTTGGTGGCACAAGTGAAACACCTAACAATAACTCCATTCACTTATTGTGGCATTGCAGTCATATTTTCATTGCTCTTGCTCAGTTATCACCCTTATCTGTCTGTTCTTACAGGTGTTAGTACCTACATGCACTACAGTGTGAATGGATTCCTCTTAATCACATCCACCCACGTCTTACTAAGTCTAAGCCCTGAGGCTAGTTTCAGTGTTACCTGATCTCTCACATCATTGTCAAGACTCATAATCTACTTTGTGATTGAATATCCCGTTACCAACAACTTATTTTTGGCTCATCCTGGCACTCCTTTATTTCACATTGTGCTGCATACTAGTGTGCCTCCTGTCTCTGACAGTTCTGATGTTAGATTTACCACCCCATTCTTCTCACTTCTTTACTACCTGATCATTTTCTCATGTTCTTATATTCTTCCTAAAAGCTGTCTCTTGTGCATTGTGCTTTTTGCCTTTTCTCTTTGCTGTTGGGATAATTGCTTCTCCCCAATGCTGTTCCTACTATCTGTGTCATGTTGGCACTAACACTAGCTATGGAGGTCTCTGGCTTGATATCCTTTCATGACCTTTTATTCTTATTTTCACCTTTTCTTACACTTTTGCTGTCTTCTTCATTTTATGGCTGCATTCATAATAAAATGAAAATGGCTTTGCTTTTTTTCCCTGAAATACTATGAAATGTTTAAGTACTCACATTTTTGCATTTCTTTTTCTCTCTAATCTCCTCCTGTGTCCTATCTTTCACTTTAGCTATTGTTGTCACAGTAGCTTTCTGAGTTTTTATACCATTAATCTTCTTGGAAGTAAATCTTGAACTGATTTAACATAAAATCCTCTAAAAGACACCCTATTAAATCTTCACTGCTCATTGTTCACAGGAAAATGTCTATAAGATACCTTGTCCAGTAAACCCAATCAGTGTCAAAAGCTTATCTTTGGATGACAATGACCCTCCAGGGGCTCGCCAGCAGGCACACTATCCTCAGCTTTATGTCTTGTAGTGGGTCCAGTAGTCCTAGTTTAGGGATACTTTAATTGTAGTTAGAACTTCCGTAGGAGTCTTTCTTGTAAACATCTTGTGTTGTTCCCTCACTGTAAACATATTCACCAGGGGATTCTCCAAAGACTAGAAGGTTCTAGATAACTTACATTCCAGTGAGCCTCATAGCAGAAAGTTTAACAGGTGCTCAGCTTGAAAAAAATAAATGGAACTAGTAACAGATGAAAATGTTGTATACAGAGTTTTAGATAAGTGAGTCTATGAATTCAGTTGCAAAAATGATCAGAGATGGGAACAAGAATGTCTGAACAGAGATGATGATATTTTAAAGACAAGTTCAACTGTTCTGAGACATTTTTTGGAAACCAGCTATTTGAGAGCTGAACAAGAGAAATAACCTTACAGAATCAGCTTGTCTTGTAAGAGGAAGGCATGACCTAAATTTAAATTTCCTTAATGTCAAAACAACAAGCAGAGCAGGGCACAAATAAAAGAGATGAAAGAAAAAAGTCTATAATAATAAATCTTGTTTTCTTTTCTTTAATGTGTGACTGAGATGAGTGGAAATCCCTGAGGACAGGAGATTAGTTTTTGTAGTTCTGGTAAATAAAGGTGAGAAAATGATTACTGTGGTAATTATTAGCCATAAACTAACAAACTATAGCCTTAAATTAAATGTTTATTACAGTGGAAAATCTGGAATGTAGAAATGATAATCAAGGTGTAATTAGTGCTTTGTCATGATTTCATGGCTTCCCTGTTACACTACAGCATGTGGTGTATAAACGTCTGATCTGCATCTTTTGGTATATCAGTGATATGCTTCATGTTTAAAAAAAAAAAAGCCCTCATAAAATTTAATTTCCATATACCAGTGATTAATTTCCATATACCAATGACTCTGAGCTTTTACATTAATCTTTAACCTCAGTGGCATCATGTGAGGGGAAAACATGAGTCGTCAATAGACTTTAATGGTGCATGCCCAGAGAGGCATCCATTAATTTCTATGAACTGCCACATAATATAACATCATGCAGGGAAATGGTAAATTTATTTGGGCCATGGTTTAATAAAAAGTTTACAAAACTGTTTTATTAAAACATTGGCTAAAATAAATAAGGTTGCACTTTTGCAAAATGCACAATAGCATTTAACTCACCAGACATTGAGATATAGTAGTAGATTGTAGTCTGCTATTTCAACAATGCATCTGTTGACCTCCAAGATCAGCACTCATCAGGATAAAGGAATTTATTTCTGCATTGTCTATATATATATATATATATATATATAGAGAGAGAGAGAGAGAGAGATTGCTTCTGCAAGTTAGCAATGAAAATATAATAGAAAAAGTATCTAAGTCAGCTTTTGCACTGCAGTTAGGATAAGAAATATATAAGTAGATACTGCTTGACTAAAGTTGAGTAATCTGGTTGAGGGAGGATATTTACCAGAGTATAATGCTTAGTCATTTCTCTTCTTTGTTTATTTCCATGATATATCAGTCCTAAAGGAAATGTTACTGCTCAAAGATGTTGATAATATAAAACCATTAAAGAAAAGATTTCAGAACTGACATGCTACTGATTAAATCCTATTGTTAGCATTGTGAAGACTGGTAGAGATGGGTGAAGGCTGCTAGCCTAGTCAAATAGAATTTGGTACATAATTCTATCATTTGTAAATACTGTGAAATGTTGAAACGCAAGCTTGCTTCTTAAATGAAAGAATATGTTGTGAAAGGTTGAACTTAAAACAATGTGGCAATATTGCCTTCCATTATAAAGGAAGCTAAGTCAAGTATTTCTTGTTGGTCCTTTGAAATTAAAATTATTTCATCACTGCCTTTGATGTTTTACAAGTCCGCTCCAGTCCAGCTAGATGAAGGCTTCCTGCCTATTGTTTTAAGGCTAACGTTAATGACCAGAATTTACATGTGGAATGTCCGTTATTGCTCTAAGTGTAAAAGAATAAAAATGCAGTTTCTGTCAGCCTGGGAACACCAAGAAGGTGTAAAAGATGACGTAATGTTTAGCAGAACTGGAGTTTCAATTTAAATAGTGAGAACCAGAGATTATTAAGCTTTTTTGTCTGAACATCCAACTCAGCACTGCTTTATGCGCTTTGTAAGTAAGTTATTTTAGAAGTGTGTTTTCTGGTAGATAGCTAGAAGCTAAAAATATTAGACTGTGTTTTTCTGTCATGTCAGAAGTGTACTACTGATTTATTTTAAGAATATCTGTGTGATCTCTGAACTCTCTTGACTAGCACTGACTGTGTAATAAAAAGTATTGTCTTTTGGTTTTAATTATTTATTATTAAATGTTTTAAAACCTTTTAAATGTGGCTGGTTTTGTGTAGAAATAAGTTAAACTGTAAGAGTACATTGCATGTATAGAAGGATCCTGTACCAGGTCACTCTAATAAACCTTGAGACTGTTTAGTTACATCTACCAATTGGATAATAATATTGCACAGTAATAAGCCCTTTTAAGGGCCTTAGAGTAGCTGATGAATATTAGTGGGTGGTGGCAAGTGGTACTACCATATAGTCTGGGTTAAAGGGGCACAGTTGGAGAACCTGTGCCAGCCTTCCCCAGAAGTGTCTGTGTGGTTGTATAAACTTATCTCAAAGTGTGTGTGTCAGCTACTTGGGCAGGGACACGAAGCACTGGTTGGACAGCAAGGGTGCTGGAAATTTTAGCTTGCCCAGCTAGGCTGAGATCTGGACCCAATAGCTGTGCCAGTGGGGAGTCTCATTGGGGACCTAGGGAGCGACCAGCCCCAGACTGACTGTGATCTCTGTGTGCTCATAAGGGAAATTGCACTTTACTGTGTGTATTTGTTATCCTTTCCTCATATATGAGATGCCCTCTCTGGTGTTAGTGATGAAGATTGAGGCTTCTTGACTGCTAGGTCAGAGTACGGGCATCACAAGCATTATCGTTTATCTATGATTTCCTGGACAGTTTGGTGCAACGAAGTCTTCTCCATGCTCTGAAAAATGTCTGACTTTTAATACAAACTGTATTGGGACAAAAACTGTATCTGGATTTGCTGGTCTTGAATGATGAAATGTTTTATTAGCTATCATATAATGACTGGCCATTAACATTCTAAAACAAGTGCCCGTTGTATATACCAATGGAAAAAGGTCTGGTCACTCTGACTTTTTTCCGTTGGTATATTCTTTAATTTTAACTTTTTTTCAACAAAAATAAAAACAAAAATTGTAATCCAGACTCCAGACATAAGAGAAAGAGACCATACAGAAAATTCAAGGGAAATCAGGTATGTTGTTTAAAACTAAAGACACGTACCTGATTTCCCTTGTATTTCCTCCATTCTGTCTCTCTCCCACCCTAAACTTCCAGAACCTTTTTTTTTTTTTTAATTAATTAAAAAAAAAAAAAAAAAAAAGGAAAAGCAGAGCAATGGAGATCTTCTTTTCTCCGTTGCTTACTTTCCCGAGCACTGATGTACTGGGTATGCGTGGGAACGCAAGTCCCATAAGCATGTGCAGTACATAAACACAAGTAAGCAGTATACCACCAGCCGTGGAAGAACACTAATGCACCATTATACAAAGACATTATTTAAGAAAAGTAAGTATTTTTTTCTTAAATAATGTCATTGTATAATACCAAGAACTGACTCCGTGGTTGTTGTATATTAAAATTTATGCACAGTTGGCTTTATTTAATCACTCATTCGCCCTTGTGATTAAACCACACCAACCATGGGTAAATTTCAATATACCACACAGACGTTGTCGGTTATTGCTATAATAGTGTTCTATGATCAGTACATGAATTAAATTCCCCAGCTGCAGGCTTTCCAGTGTTTGTAGAATTACTGAGTGCTAGAAACCCTGTTTACCGTAACTTGGGTTTTTATCCACTCTGCAGCCATGCTCTTAAAATGCATTTGAATTCTTCACCTTGGTAGCTTTTTTTAAGCGTAAAATACTACTTGTTGAAGAAATGTAACAAATTATTTTCTGTAAGACTAATTTTTGCAGTGTCACCAGAGGTATAGCATAATAGTGCAACGGATGCTACTGAGAAGCAGGGAAAAGGAAGAAAGCGAATGAAACAGACAGAGACAGCCTTTAATCCTTGCATTTGCCCTGTATTTGTAGAGGATTGCAACATTTAACCCCTAATACCATCAAACTATCACACAGTTCCTGTAAATAATGCCATGCAGTTCTGTCAGGGTAGTAGTTAAGGAAAGAACCAAATGTTTTTCTTTCACTTTAGTATTTTATCAAGATATTGAAGGCAGTATTGACACAAAATACAATTTAACATCAGTATCCAATATCTCTGTAATGGTGGTCACTGGGCCCTTTGCCTCTGGCATCTTTGGTTTATACTTTTGTGTCAGTTCAAACATTATCTCAGATTTAAAGCTTGAAATTAAATGTACGTAATATTTATCTCATGTGTTTCATTTCTAAGTACAGTCGCACAAGAAGAGGTGGGGACCAGATTGTTATATAAAGTACAAGTAGGCTTCTAATGCAACATTGACACTTTCTTCAACCTTCAAAATATTTCCATCAACCTGAATAACCAGAAAAATAATCAGTTTGTTTTCAGTATGACTTAATAATCAGTGACTTGATGTTTTGGAGTTTACTGTGCAAAAAAAAAAAAAAAAAAAAAACAATACTGTAATCTGTGTGGTTCAACACTATGGGTATCCCCAGTCTGTTGCCATGTTTAATCTAAGTAATTTAAATTTGTAAAGCTTACAGAGTATGTTATTGCTGCATAACTTTTTCTGTACATCAAAGTCCAGTACTACAGATCACAGGTGTTTGATCTGCTGCTTAATGTCGTTATGCACTATTGCATAACTCTTAACACTTTCACCCCAACTACAGCAGTTATCAAAAAGCTGTAATGATTTCAGTCCCAAGGCAGATAATAAACATGATTCACCTGCTGTGCAGGCATCACTTCCACCTGCATTCTGTGTTAGACTGCATTAATCTTTGATTACTGCATTGCCTTTACCAGTGCTGGCTACCGCTCATTTGTTGATACTAAGCTGAGTGCCCTTCTACTGAGTGCTGGCTCGGTCTTCATGGAAGCTATTTTTTTTGCATGCACTGTTCTCTCTCTACTAACTGGCTCTACTACTGAGACGATCTGTTTTTAGTAAGAAAAAAAAACTAGTAAGTGCAAAATGTCAAGTCCACATACCCACTTCATGTCAGTGATATGCGGTATGGTATCCAAAATAATCCTATCTTAATTCCTTAATTGACTATGTACCATAGGTTTGTTATGCTTGCATCAGACCAACAAGTTACTCCAGGAATTTTCAGAATAGATTTTGTTTCCCTAATAGCTATCATTATTGAATGAACACAGGTTCTCCTGTCATTTTTCCTTACATTCCCCTAACATAGTCATTTAATAAAAAATGACACTGCTGGTTTGTTTCTTAATTCCATATAATATGAAAGTTCTTTGATGGTCTTTGATTATTACCTCTTGTATTTCTATTCAGCATCACTCACTGCTTAGTCTGTTGAGCCAAGATATTGAAACTTTTTCGCTGTATTTTTCAGTTAGAATTTTTCAATACACTACTTTCTAAAATGTATTAGCAAAATAAATGACTACAGTGAAATAGTGCACCCACACTTGATCTGCATTTAATTAACATATATTTTTCTGTCATTTATTTTCTATGTATTGTGGTCATTCTAGATTTTGACGTCTTGTCCTACTGATATGCCACATAATATTAGCCAGCACACTTTGGGGCAGAGGACATTCTGCTTTATTTTCACTTCATTGATCTTTTCAGCAGATTAAATGTTTTCTTTATATGGTCTGAAAAACAACCTTGTGTAAGCACAACAAACTCTGGCTAGCTTAGAACACTGGGATATTCTTGTATTCTATACCAGCACACTTGTTTTCATTTTCAGTACTCATTGCAATTGGCAATCACACCTCTGGCCTTTGGGGGTTTGCTGGATTCAGCACCTTAACTTCTTCAATGGTTTTGTTGTGATTTCTTATGTACATAGGGTTTTCCTAGGTCAGTGCAGTAACTGCAACAGATGCACTTAACTTTCAGTTGTCTGTAAAATTGCACACATTTCTTCTGAGTTCCCTTTTTATCTATGTATTTATTCATTTGACATTTGTTTACCGGGAAAGTAGTGACTGGGCATGCACCCATTTCAGTGGAGGCCTGGGGAGAAAAGCTCCAGAAACACATTAGCATAATTACATTTTTCTGTTTTTACACAGAAATTCAGGTAAAATACAATATACATACAATAATCACTGCCAATAAATACAAAAGTTGTATAAATAGCAAATTAAGAACTATATGAGTCTAGCTCAAGGCATATTCAATGTAATACAGGTTAGTATAATAGGATGGGGAAAGGTAGAGTAAAGAAAGAAAAAGAAACATCAGGTAGATATGGATTACAGGTGGACAGAATGCAAAAAAGGATAAGGTATAATGGCTGATTGGGTGGTACATGAAAAACAAAAGAAACATAGTATTGTAGTCCATCTGTGAGAGTTTAGACGGAGGACTAAGTTGGCATAGGGCATTGGCAGAGCCAGTTGTTGGACAGATGTTGTTTCAGTTGAGATTTGAAGGAGGAATGATGGGGTATAAGTCTGATAGAGCCAAGAATAGAGTTTCAGGTTTTAGTAACACATTATGAGTACAGACTAATGCTAGATGATCTGTGAAGTTTATAAATAGATAGTAGATGTTTATGAGAGGAATGTAAGTCACGGGTGTGTTATGTTGAAGTAAAGTTGAGGTGGTTGTGAAAAAGAAGCATGTAGTATTTTGTGTGGTAACATGAGTTGATTCAGAGTCAGCAGGTTGGGGAATTTAAGCCATTGTAAGGCTTTTAGTGAGGAGCAGTGGTGATTGCTGGGGGGCTGTCCTGTGGCAAACCTAGCTATTTTATTGTAGCAGTGACTCAGCTTTGCTTTTAGGGAAGAATGAAGATTGGTTAGGATTGGGCAGGCATATAGAAGTAATGGCATGAGACTGTAGGTGGTGAGAGTTTCTCTTGTGGAGTTACTGTGGAATTCTTTTACCGTATACAGCATGCCTAGTTTTTGATTGGTCTTTTTTTATACTGTTATTGAAATGCAGATCAAACTTGAGATTATGGTCAATTATAACACCTAGCAGTTTGATGTGGGTGACATCAATTTTGATGTTGTTCAGGGAGGTAATTATGAAGGTATTATTATTAAGGGGGTTGCTTTGGTAAGAATAGCAGGAGTTGTATTTTTGTGGGACTGAGTAGCATTTGTTTTTTGGTGAGCCATGCCTCAATGGAGTTAAATGCTTCCTGAGTTGTACTTTGGTGATTGTTTGGAGAAGCAGATTAAAGTAGCATCATTGGCATATTGAATAAGGGTAGCTAGTTCTGCAGAGGTATGAATATGATTGATAAAGATATTGAAAAGGACTGGTCCGAGAATAGACCCTTGAGGTACCCCAGTGTGTATTGGTAGACAGGGAGAGAAAGTGGAGTTCCATTTGACTGATTGGTATCAGTTAGAGAGGTAACTATTGAACCACTGAATGGTAGTTTTAGTTAAGCCAAGTTGGGACAGGAGTTTAGGGTGGGAAACAGTATTGAAAGCCTTCGATAGATCTAAGAATACAGAAGAGACAAAGTTGCCAGTATCTCGTGTTTTATTTACTGTGTCTGTGAAAGAAAGAAGAGCAGTGGTAGTACTGTGTGCGGGTCTAAATCTGTGTTGTGTGGGAGAAAGAAGATTATGGTCAGGTACGTATTGTAGTAACTGTTCATGGGTGCATTTTTCCAGAATTTTAGAGAATGGAGAAAGAATTGCAATAGGCCTGTAGTTTATTTCAGTGGAGGTACCACTTTTGTGAAGAGGAAGGGCATAGAACTTTTTCCAATGTGCTGACATAGGCTTATTTGATAGAACTGTTTATCAGAATGAAACTGGATAGGCTATAGAGTGAGCAGGCATTTGTAGATACTCTTTGGGCAGATTATCAGCATAAGGGGAACATGGTTTGAGTTTGTGTAGCAGGGATTTGATGAAGGAGGTGGGTACTGGCTAAACTGAGAATGAGGTGGGGCATGTATTGTGGGGGCTGGAGACAGTGGGAGGTGATGCTCGAAAATTGTTCGTAAAAGCAGCTATGCTGTTAATGAAATAAGAGTTAAACTGAGATGCTATATCTGAAGAAGTACTGTCAGCAGATGGTTTTCCTGGGTGTAGAATTTTATGGATCGTATGCCAAAACATTTTTGTGTTAGTTTTATGCTGGTCTTGTGGTTGTCAGTAGAATTGTTTTTAATCTAAGATGACTTGTTTTTTTACAAGATTACATGTGTTGTAAATTTGCTCGAGTTTTTTTTTTTTTTTTTTTTTTTTTTTTGAATAGTATGCCCAGGCTTTGTTTCTTTTTTTGCATAAGGGAATTAGGATAGTTAGAGAGCCAGGGAAAGTAGTTCGTTTTTCCTAATAATTGTTTTTCTTTCACTAATTCTTGCATTCAGTGTAACTTCAATGCTTTTCTTTTCCTTCATTGTCATTTGCAATTACTGTTTCATTTTTAATTTTATGAGCAATCACTCTTCACAATACATTATGACACAAAATGCTTTTTCCCACAGCCAGCAGCATCACAATGCACAATCCAGTCAATTTTAGATATAAACTCTTTTCTTTCACTGCATTGACAGAGTTTTTTCCCATTTTTTGTTCCTTAGCAGTATAATCTTCCCTTGGAGCCTTGCTTAGTACAAACCTACTCCTCTGTCCTTTTATACAAGTGCTGGAAAGCATCTCCATGGCTGGCATCCGGGTATGTTTGTCAACAAACTCAGAACAAAAAGGGGAAACGTGGCATACATTGTCTTTTCAGTTTTGTTTAATGTGTGTAGTCCATGCTGCATTTCCTGTTCCAAGTCGGGGCTCTCTAAGAATTCCTATAATGGACAGTCAGTAAAACCCTCTCCTACAAGAACTTCACATACCATCCAAATCAGAATCTTAGGGAAAATCATTAAAAGCTCTGTTCTAGCTCTACAGAAGGCACCCTTTAAATAGAAATAAAGCTGAATGTTTTTTAGAAAATCACAGTGCCACTTTTATATAAATCATAACTTAACTTAAAAGATATTAAATACATTTCCTTTTACTGTTAGTTAACAAGTGGAGGGTTTAAATTATTTTGCCTTATTGGCTGTTATTTTAGCAATATGTAATAAACGTGTCTGATTTCATTATAATTCTATCTGCTTTATAAACAAAATAAAACGTGTGATATAGTCTGTTTATAAATAACTGCCCAGATCTGTGGACTAAAAAAAAGATATTCTCCAGCCATTCAGAATGATGTTGTTTTTAAACTTCAAGATCAACAGGGGAGAGATGAATCAGTGGATCTTGTATTTGCAAAATGAGTTATATGGATAAATGAAGATTTGTAATCTACATGTGAATCCGAAAATTCATAACCACCTTATTATGTAATAAGAAAATAAATTGAAGTAAACCAGTCTACAAGAGCTGAGAGTGGGAACGCTTTACTCCATTTTTTCTCCCAGGGCTGTTTAAGTAGCAACACATGGCCTATTAATTGCTAGAAGTAATGTTCATAATGTGAGTTTATTCATTAACCATGTATTGATTACGCAGCTTTTACTCCACTAAGAATCTATGTTTTTTTCATCTTAGCTGATAAAGGTAATTTGGACTTCACAATAAATGCAAAAGATGTATTTGCATATCAATATATTTCACAACAGTGAATATCTGATACCCTTCCCTCTAAGGGATCTATTTTTACTTTAACACGTCTAGCATAATGAATTGTGTTTTTGCATTGACCAAACAGCACTTAAGGGATATCTGCACGTGTAATCTGCACAGTAAATTATGTGTAACTAGTCAATGAGCCCCCTGAAATAAGTTGCAGTTGACCTTGTTAAATGTTTGAGTAAAGAGGTTATTTGCTTGGCATTGTGCCATTCTGAGGACTCAGCAAATCCTGGGTCCGTTATAATACCGGAATGTTGAAAACAGTGGGAAATCAAAAGGTTTTATATCTAAGCTTCACATATGCTATACTGCATCAAAACAATATATTGTTGGTAATGAAATGCTACTTATCAATAAAATGTTAAGTTTTAAGTGGACATACAGAAGCCTGTTATTGGTCAGATGGTGCATTTCAGTGACTGGATATATACTGTCCAGCCATTATTAAATATGTGTATAATATACAATACAAGATAAAGAAAGTGAATAACTGAAAAAAGATACTAAACTTGATGCTACAAAATAGATTTCTGCTTCATCTCCAGTGTACTCATCCAGTCTGAATGCTTCAGACCATTCACATTTCTAGTACACAGCTTACATATAGGTACATATGTTCATAGGTAGGTACTAGGCTATTGGCCCTAGGGCCTATATAAGCCTAGCCAAAAAATATACCCTGGCTTTCGCCACACAAGAAAATTATTTTCCTGTGCCCCTGTCGAGCAGAGCCACAGAAGTGATCCCTGGGGTGAATTTCCCATTTCCCATCCAATCATCAAGATTTTTCTTGAAGAGTGCTAATGAGGCGCTCTGTTTGACATAGATAGGTAGTCTGTTCCAGAGTATGGGAAGTCTCTGGGACAGGAATCTATCCCTCCAGCATGTTCTGTTTATTGTGGTGACAAGGTTTAGAATTATCATAATTTGATTTGATGTAAAGTGTAAACTGTCATGATTCTGTACCTGTGAAATTGTACTTTATTAATCTTTGTCATATGTGGAGCGCTACTCCCTGGACCTCCACTGAAAAAGGGCTTCTGTCCAGTCGAACTTTCCTGGTAACCAAATGTAAAATAAAATAGAGAGGAACTCTGCTTCATATGGGTGAGAAGCTTGTTCCAGAGAATGGGAATTCTTTGAAAAAGATATCCATCTTTCCAGCATATTCCATTTATGTTGCAAGCACAAGTTAGGTCTTTTGATGTAGTAGTTCTGATGCTGTTTGTTTATGAAAGGTTCATCAAAGTAGGTTCCAGGGATGCCTCATATGCCAGGCTAGGATCACCTCCCAGAAGTCTTAATGATACAGAGTCAGGGCTTTGAGGCAGTCAGTGTAGGATGTTGAGTTTACTCCCTGTATTATTTTTGTAAGGAACCTTTGTGGATGTTCCAGTTGCTGCATGTGTCTGGTCAGGTACCTACTGAAGGGGGCATTATACTCTATGATGGGTCTGATGAGGGCCACTTACAGTGGTATGATGACTTCTCTGGACCTAAATTCCATGGCCTTACTTATAAGTTGAGAAAAACTGAAGGATTTTCTTACTAGCTTGGACACGCATAGATATTAACTTGGCCTTTGACCAACATCAGTTCCCAGATCCCTGACTAGTGAATCAACTTTTAGTGATGTTTTGTTGATGATGTAGTTAAACAGGGTGACTGACTTCCCAAAACGTACCATAACATATTTTTTTTGGTACTGAATTTTAAACCACGACTTTGGCATCAACTGTTTGTCTGTGTTAGACTTTCCTGAAGGATACTCTCATCCTGGGAGAATTCAGTGACTGCTTCCAGTTTGCAATCATCTGTGAACATGGTCAGCCAGGTGCCTTTGACATTGGCATGACATCTGAGAAATATATGCCAAAGAGGAGTAGGCGCAATCAGAACCCTGAGGGACTCCACTAGTGATTGTTCTCTTTATGAAAGCGGCCTCACCAGTCCTGACGTTTTTGGGTTCTATCCATGAGACAGTTAGCTATCCAGCATGTTATAAAGGGTTTATGCCTAGTTCCTTAAATTTGACAATGCCTGAGTGGGGTACTGTATCAAATGCTTTAGCCAGATCTAGGTAGGAAGTATGCACTGCTTTCCCCTTATCCGTTGCCTTGGTGACCTTTTCCAAGAAGCCCAACAGGACAAAGCATGACCTTACTTTGACAAAGGCAGACTGGAATGGATCAAGTGTATGGAGGTCTCCTATGTCCTTGATAATTGCCATGATGATTCTTCCCACGTCTTTGCAAATACAACAGGTCAGACTAATGGGTCTGTAGTTTCCAGGATCTGTTGAAAGTCCTCCTTTATGAAGGGGGGGAATGACCGTCATAGTCCTCCATTCTTGTGGCATAAAGCCTGTTTAAGACTATAGTTAAAAATGACTCCAGGGTTCCTGATTAGTTGTATTGTAGTCTGTTCAAGAGGCATCCTGGGATGTTACTGTGGCTCGCTGAGGCTGTCTTCTTGGCTTTAGTGTGCACAGCAAGCACATGCTGTCTAGTTATAGTTAGGAGTTATATTTGCGTTTATTCCTTGGGGGATGATTGGGGTGGTGTTAGGGGAGTAAAGTTGGAACTGAATTTATCCACTGATAGGTTTGCTATAACGCCAGGGTCAGTGAATGCGGCACCATTACCCACCAGTTCAGCACATTGCTGTGTGCTGCTCTTCAGGTCTCTGACATAGCTGAAGAAGGTCTTATGGTTATTTTTCAACTGGTAGGCTCTCTATTTTCAGACACCTTTATAGAATTTCACTTCTGATATAAGCAAACTTACATTTACATAAAAGTAATCAAATCCTATTAACAAATTCACATTTATAAACATTATACATAACATATATTATCATATAATCAAAGCAACATTACATAAATTGTTCAATTCCTGCCTTCTCTTAAACGTCATACCTCCTCCAAACATTTTTCTGCATGTATGTTTCCCACAATTTCCATTTTTTCTATGTGATTTACCCCTACCCTTTTCTAAAGATCCCACTTCCTGTTCTTTTTTTTCTGTCATGATATTCACTACTACAAGTATAGCTGGTTTAGATTTTGATTTCCATTTTCTAGTAATTGCTTTTTTTTGGCATCCACCAGAATTAAACTTAACAAGGCCTTATTATGTCTAGGCAATTCAGATAATCTATCCCTGCTCAAAACAATAATTTCCTTAGTTTCTGTTATTTGTTATTTCATTATTCCTGACAGAGTACTCTGTAGAAAACTTTTAAATTCTGCAAACTTATTACACTCCCAGAACATATGCTCCCAGGTACCTCTTTCTTCCCCATTACACCTCCAACATTTCCATCTACCTGACGAAAAATTCTCTGGAGTCTGTTTGGGATATAAAAGTATCTAAGCAAACACTTCCAGTCAGAAATCCTAAATATTCTAGATTTTGTTGCATATGTGGGAGCCATATGTATGCCCTTCCATTGTTTCTTTGTGAATTGCATATCTAATCTCTCTTCCCAATACATGGGAAGCTATATTAACCTCAAAGTTGGGTTTGATCTAATTAGGCCTCTTAGCTACTTATTAAGTTTGATGAGAATTTTAATTTTTATGGGAATTACCCTTCCTGACTTTTGACGTAATTGTTTTCCTTTTGTTGTATATCTTGTTTAATTTGGGATGTCACCAGGGCGGTTTGTTTCTGGAGCTAATTCTGGGCTTACTTCTAATAGGTGCAGCAGCCTCTTTGCAGCCACTGACATGGTTGTACAGAGTTTGAGAGGAAGTCCGTGTGGACTACTGTGCTCTTAGGGTTTGGCAGGGCATTGAATTTCGACAAACCATCACTTAATAAAAGTCAGTTTGCCTTGTTATAGTTCCTAGCTGTTATTGGTTTTACTTGGGTTACTGAGTTGATTTTGATTAAAAAGGAGACATCTTTATGGTCAGACATTTTACCAGGGAAGATGAAATGTTGAGGAGTGTGCAGTGTTTTCCCTTATTTGGGAGTATGAGTTCCAGTATATTGGAGGCTCTAGTGGGCATACTCACCATTTGGTCAAGGGTGTTTGTATTTATGAAGACCAAGAATCGCTGTGCCTGTAGATTTGAGGCTGTGTGGGATTCTCAGTCTATAGAGGGGTAATTAAGTCTCCCATGAGTAGAGTGTTAGGTTGGATGATTAGTGTCTTCAGTAGGACCAAATATGTATTGAGAGCTTCTAGGAACATGGAGGGTGACCTATAGCTGGCTAGAATATGGTAGGATTTTCTCTATGGTGATCTGCACATAGAGGAACTCCAGCACATCATCCTGTTTGACCATGCTAGAAGTATTCTTTACTGACACATTAAGAGAGTTGGTGAATACATTATGGCCAGTAATTTATAAAGATGAAATGGTGGGTAATTTGTTCCCAAATAAAGTAACTTTTTCATATGGCCGATTTAGCAACTTGAGGAAATTATTGAATCATAAGGCATAGAACACAGTAGTGAAGAGGTTGGGAGCATTCCCCTGTGGAATGTACAAGGTATGTAAAAAGATAAAAAAATGTGGATGGTTGGGTAATTAATGGAAAGAAGTTTTGGATTAAAATGAGTTTAAATGTGACTCCTGTGGAGTTGTCTACATTATTGGGTGTGGATGTACACCCAATATGTGGTATGTAGGACAAACAAAGAGAAAAGTGAAGTTAAGAATATTAGAACATTTGGGAGATGTGAGGAACAGAAGAATGGAGAGTCCAGTGGCCCAGCATTTTTGCACTGTTCATGGGGGAGATGCTGACACCTTCATTTTCAGTGTTCTGACCCAACCTTTTGGATGTCATAATATGGGGGGAGATGAATTTAGACTTAGACTGTTAAGGTTAGAAACTAAAATTATTGTGAATGTAGGTACTTCGTTTCCACATGGGTTAAATTTGGACATAAATTGGGATGTCTAAAGGATTTATTGGATTCACAAGTAATAGGGGGGAACACGAGTAATTACATTAATAAATTGAGAAGTAATAGTTGGGAAAAGTGCAATAATAAATTGGTTATATGTAAACTTTAGAATGTAAAGTTGAATGAATTCAGAAATTAATATATATTGAATAGCGATAATGAAATTGATACATATTTTTGTATTTATTTATTATAATCTAATTTTTTGATAAGAGTGAATGGTTTCACTGTTCAATGTATTATGTAAGACATTATATTGTAGTGCTTTCATATGTATTTTTGGAAAGTTTAGTGTGGTCTCTTTCTTTCTGACACTTATATGGGAGGGTACACATTTAAGTTTGAGTTTGAGTTGAACTTTGAATTTTGAAATTGTTAATGAATTTAGTAGTAATTGGTGTAAAGTAATTGAAATGGATAAACACAATTAATTGTAGGATATAAAAAGGCTGCTTATTTACTGCTTTATTCCTTAGAAGGCTTGTGTAGCCGAGGTACCAGAAGAAGTAAAAATAAAAGAATAGCAGCTAATCCTGTGCTTCCTGACCTCAGTTTTTTTGGGGTAGAAGTATTCTTGTTATTGATGTATATTGAGACACCTCCAACTTTAGCCTTTGTATGTGGAGTTACTGGTCTAAAAATGTAGAAGGAACTGAAACCTTGCACTGTTGGGGTATTCTTCTGCCTCGTAAACCATGTCTCAGTAACTGCACAGATGTCTGTATTCTTGACAAGGACGTAAGGAGGCATACACACTGTATGCATTACAGTGCAAGAATTGTGAATGGGAATAGTAACATGGAAACATTAGAACCTAGGAGGAACCACCCTATATGGACTCTACTAAAACACAGTAATTTAAGACTATCACAATTTGCAACATTGCAAGTGTTTTTGTTTTTATTATTTTTACATCTCATCTTTTGGAAGGTATTAATTGCTCCATTTAAAAAGTTACATTTTAGTATCCCGGAAGATGAGAAGCCCAGAAAACATGAAAACAACTTTCTGGTTTCTTTTGCAGCTTTCCTTTAAGCCTTCATAATTTTTAACTATTCTAACTGGTAGAAGAATTCCAGCAATTACATAAGCAGCAAGGCAACATGCAGGAGTGAACAGGGAGGTATGCATGCAGCACTTTAGAAGAGTACCAGCACGGTAGCTTATAGATATGCTCTCTGCACCAACATCTTTAGAAAATCTGAACTGTACTCTCTGTTGTTATTGGTTGGTGGTGCTGTCACCCGTACTGCATGGATTTGTTATTCTGTTATTTGTTGGTTGTTTGACAGTCTTGCTGCTCAGATTTGTTGTTTGTTGTTCTGTTATTGGCTAGTGGTGGTGTTACTCTTGCTGCTCAGATTTACTGTTTATTATTTTCAGATCAGTGATGTTCCATTTGTTTTCCATATATGCTATTCATACCTCTCAAAAGTCCCAAATTTTGCCTATTGTTTTTGCCCTTTCCTTCATAAAAATGCTGATTTTTTTTTGGTAATTCATTGAAGATTCATAATTATTAAAAAAAAAATGATTGATTATGCAAAACCTGTTGTTCTAATGATTTTAATAGAATTACAGTCATATTTAAAAATTACCCTGAGTTTAGGCTCCCCTACCCATGATTTCTTTTTTACTTTGTCTAGATTTCTTGAGCAAATAAGTAAAGTAGTATGGTTATGTTTCTGCTGGACAAATTCGATATATGTGTGTCTGTGCCACAGTCAGACCATGTGGTGGATTTAAAGGGCTCAGGAGTGATTTTTCTCTTCTTCTACTCAATCTTTGCATTTGTAGACCTGCTGATGGACTGACTAATTTACTCAGTACCTGCTATGTCCTTTCTTTTCTTTTTTTTCTCTGCTTGCTTTTTCGTTCACCTCACCAATGCTTCAAGGTATGTAGACAAACTGTTCATATTTATTTGGTCAAACTGCAACTTGTGTATATGGGGCAGTCAGCTAATATTTGGGCTCAGAGTTCTCATACTTCTTGTAGATTTAGATTTGTGATAGTTTTGTCTATTGAGATTTGGAATATTTGAAATAAGACAGGGTAAGAAGGTGTATTATGGAAAGTTAAATGTATGAGCTAGGAATTTGGCAATATCAGCAGATGCAAGTTTCATAAACATGGTATGAAAAAAATAACTTAAGTAGCCATTGAATTTGGAGAGGCAAGCGTGGGGAATTTGCCATACAACTGTTTAGTCCTGAATTGAATTAAGATAACATGAGTAGGGAGGTGAAGAAAGGTTAGGGCTTGGAGAGGAAAGTTGATTTGGGGGTAAAGAACAATTTCTGAGTGCTCTGGCTAAGTTAGCAGCAGAAATCACTGGTTATTGCGAAAGTAAAACTCCAGTAGAGAGTATATAAAGTTCTCAACTTGCAGGACGCACTTTTTAGAATATTTGCAGACAGATTCATTTTGCTACTTGCTTATGCCATAATTATATTTTGTAATTTCATTGTATTTTTCAGTGTCTTTACAAAGGACAGGATGTTCAGAATTTATATCCTGCCTATACTTTTTATGAAGGGCTTTTGCCATCCATACTGTTTTGAAAACACTTCCTTTGAAATCAGCAGTGGGATAAATGCAACCTTATAGTTCTGAGTGTAGAGAGCAATTTGTGGGAATCCCAATCAACTTAATAACACTGTGCTACTGGTCACAAGTCTGTATTATCAAAGGACTAGTTTGGTAATAACCTGTGGGTGATATTTGTTGGTAGTGGTTTAATGTGCTTAAACAACGTTCAAATCTTTCTATGTTGAAGAGGAGGAAGTCATAATTTGTCCTGTAAAATGGGAAACCTATCTTGTGTTGTCTTTTTTTTTTACATTTGATTTTGTTTTTTCTGTCCTTGTTGTCTCTAGGCCCACACAATTAGAATGGTGGCATATGTGTATTTGTATATCAGCCACGTTTTAAATACATTAACAAAACATTCTACGCAAATAAAACCATTGTGTGTGTTCAGATATGAAGATATGTATGCTGCTTTTTCAATATTTTTCAAGCATAGTAGGGCAACAATGTGGTTGGTTGGGGAAGTTAGCACTAAACTGTATCTTTTGGATTGGAATGCTATAGATGAGCTCAATGTATTACTGGACATTTTTCCCTTACTTTTTTTTGACATAATTAATGAAATATTTGTTCAAGTTCATACTCTGCTTTGCTTTTTCTAGTGGTAGTTCCTTGATGGCATGTTTCACTGTGGTCTTAATGTAGACAGAGGAAGATTTATATAGTTTATTAATAAGGGAATTTCACCAAACAGGTTTCTTCCTGAATTTACCATCATAGTTAAGGTGGATGGTAATAACCTTTATGTGGCTGTTTGGAAAGGGCTAAGACTGAAAGTGAATATAGCATCCCTCTTAGTTGTGCCCATTTATAGGGGATTTTGTTATAAATTTTCCCTAGATCTTCTATAAGCTAAAGTAGCTTTGTCAGTTTCATTTGGTGATGATGTCATACCATTCCATGTGACACAGAAGTGACTGATTTATGATCAGATTTAACTACGGATGAAGAAATGTGAAGGGGGGGTACATGTGCAAGGTAGTTTGGTAAGGGCCTTGTCAAGGGTATTTGAACTTTTAGTGGGCAGCTTGTACAATTTGCTCCCATGCATTGTTGTTAAAAGCATCTGAAAATGCTAGACATTCTCATTTTTAGAGGTATAGGTGTGCCAATCACCATTTAGATAATTGACTCCCCCATAGCACAAAGTTACTTGGTTTGATATTCTCCCCCAGTAGTGTTAAGGCAAAGTTCCATAATCACTAGACAACACTGGCAGAAACCTTTGACTAGCAATAGAGTAATGTTTGGATATTTAAGGGTGATTTGCCTCTCCAAGTTAGGGTTGTTGATAATTTTGATGTGAGGTGATGTTTTTTCTGACAAATATTGATACTTACTCACAGTTTATATGTGGGAGCTGTGGCAGATTTTGTTAAAAGTCACTCATGAGTAGCTCATCTGGGGTAAAGTATATGGTAATATAAATTGGGAGGGATTTTATGTGCTTTTCCACAGAGGTTGAATGCACATTTGGACTAAAATGTTTACTTTTCTTCTGGTATTTCATGTAAATGATTTGTTTCCAGGCATGCATTTGCTGAGCGTGGGGGAGAGCAGCATTGTGATGGGGGTGTCTCTTCAACAACAGTATATAATGGGGTAGGAGGACAGCATGATGTTAGTGGGGGGTGTGACTTAGTGGGGGCAGCAGTCTAGGAGCTGTTAGCACATATTTGAAAATCCTGGCTACACCCTTGATTCTTGAGTGTGAGGAGGGCTTGCAGGGAGAATATTTTTTTGTAAGGACAGGATGTTCCTGGCATTGAGCAGAAACACCTTGACATTTAGTTGAGTTGATTTTGCAATGTCAGTAGGTCTGTCAATTTGGCATTGCCTAAAAAAGGCAACACAATAGTTAATAATGTTTTAGCTGACTAGAGGGGACAGGTGCAGACTATCCTTGGCAAAGCAATGTGGTCTGTTAACCATGTCCTACCAAGCTGACAAATATTGGATCCCCTTCACATGGCACCAAATAGATAGCTAATTGTTGAAATAAATTATATTTTGCTCATATTGTGATAACATCCTCAGTGATGGTAATATGTTGCTCAATGCTAGGCTCATACCAGTCTGAGAGACAGTATGAGAACTCAATAAGTCTCCCTTCATATAGTCCAGACAGGTACATCTCAGGTCATTTACACCCACATGGACTATGATGGAATCATACTGGTACCTGTGGTGTAATGACTTGAGGGCATGTGTGATTTGACAGATCCTGGCTCCAGATAAGCAACTGATCAATATCTTCCCCTTGTTCAGTCTGATTAGAAGAGCATGTATGTCTTATAATGGAGTCCCCTATGACAAAAGTTCTTGGAAGTATGTTTGATTGCCTTAGGGGCTTTGTGTATGGGACTCCATTGGGAACAACTGTATATGTAATGTTAGGTGTTGTTTCTTCTAAATGCCTCTAGGCTTGCTGAGGAATAGTTTTGCCCATGGGTGGCCTGGGTGATCTTTACTGTTTAGGAAGATTACTTTTCAATGCCTTAGCATATATTAGTCTATGTATGTCTTGTGTGCTATATGAGGTACGTGTTGTGTGCATGGTTTTGACAAACTAACGTGTGATTGTATGAAAGAGTTTACCCTCCAGTGTCATTGTGTAAGTACACCTCTTGCATACTGTGTCTGTTTCCTTAAGGATTAAGTGGTTGCCCGCAAACACAGGACAGTTGCATTGTCACAAGTTGCCCATATCCACCAAGCTGGCTGCAGAGAAGTTAGGAAATTACAAGTACATGCTGCCCAGTCCTTTGATTAGTGACCTACAAGTGGTGGTATACTGGGGTTAGAAAGCTTGTTCGTACAGACTAATAATGGTGGTTTATTAGGGCACATTGTGCTAAACAGGACTAAATTCTACTAGCTTTAATGTTTACACAACACTGAATTCTACTAAATCTGTAGGTATTGACACTCATTGACCAACTAGCTACACTAAGCTTGTTGGCACACAAGTTATTTGCTCTGTATTTACTGCTTTACAGGGTAAAGTTTTATGGACTGTTCTATAGAGAAAATGTGTTTTCTATGGTGTTTGCTACTGTACGGGGCACTGTTAACTGCTGCCTGGTAAGCACCTCTGCTTAAATGCACCAAATGTATAGCAGCACAGAAAAGAAATGAAAACTGACCAATGAGCTATCTGACCGATAAAACAACTGCACTATGAGCCCTCTTGTGTGTTTCCCAACTCAGATAGACCAGGCAAATACTTCCTGCCATAATAGGAATAAACCCATTCCTCTTAATATAGAAACAGTAGATGAGACACATAAGTGCAATTTTACTAGAAACCAATTGAACAACTAGCTGGAAATCCCTTGTTGAAAGCAATTTCAGGACATTCTTACTAACTTAAGCAATTGTGATTTAGCAATCAAAAGTACTTTTCTTTGATCGGATGACACTGGATACAAGTAAAAAATTTCTGGAGCACAGACTAGAATGCCAAGCTTTGTTGAGCTCTGGAAAAATGAACAGGACACAATATGTAGTAAATGGGTTTACTCAAGAGCAGTGCTGGTTTGCTGGGTGCTCAGTATCACGGATCTATGGAAAACAATGAGTGGAAGGAGTACTTAAACAGCTTAAACAACACACAATAGCGATGAAAGAAGAGGAGGAGGGACTTTGGAAATCACATTACCATAATGGGCAAAGGCCAGAAACACAGCCTTATAAAACCACAACAGGAAAAGCTGGGAAGGTTAAGAAAAATTCAAACTAGAGGGGGATCCAATCAAATAATGTTAATATTGGTGTGCTTTCAGAAACATTACCTTAATGTTTCAGTGGAAAATGGAAAGACAAAGAATGGGCAACAGAAGGTACTAGAATATAACTTAAAGCAGTAAAATAATAAGCAGAATATAAAGATGTACGAGCAAAACTAGAATATCAACACTGTAAAAGCATTGAAGCACAAATCCTGGAGCAGAAAAAAAAAACAATACTCTCACTACTGAAATTCTACTACATTTAAGGCACTAAGCTATGCAGAGATTTACCAGTAAATGCCTAAATAAGGCTCACATCTGGCAATAGTTCATAGTTATGCCACAGTTGTGAAGGAAACTACAAGACTAAGGCCCAGCAGTGTTTAAAATACAAATGGCTACCTTTTACAAGTATTTCTACTCTTGTGGATATAGAAGAGTAGTATAATGTGGTAACATAATCCTCCCACAACTACAAATTAAGCTATTAGACTAAAGTCCCAGAACAAACAAAAAAATGCAAACAGATAACTTTTTTTGGCTAAAATATGGAAAAAAAAATCAGAAAGTACAAATAAGTATCACCTCACAGATCACTGTAAATGCAACTTAAATGTTTAAACAGAATTGAAATAAAAGTTTTCTTTCTCCTTCCTTTTTGATGAAAAGTTTGTTATTTTCAGTTCAGGGCTTTCCACACCTCTCCAAATATTGTTTAAATGACCAAATACTAAGTAATTAGTCTGCAGACTATTACACACCTAGCCAATCACCAGACAGTAACCAAAGGAGGGAATCAAACCATGTACCTTGTGTCTGTAAGGCAAACAGCTTAACCGTTATACAAAATAGTGGCAAAAAAGTCTATATACACTACAGGACACTTACACACACGCACTTTATGTATTACAGACAGGCACACAGTTATGGAGGCATAATAAAATGTTTACTTAGTTTACCATGTAAATAAATGCTGTTTATTGCCATTTTGTGTATGTCATCACTACACCAAAACTCTCCTACACCTGCCATATTTACTTTACTGAGTAAAACGAAACACTAAACTACATACATACATGACAACCAGGAGCATCTAATATAAGCCCCTGTCCAAATCCACACTTAGAAGGAAAGTAAAACAAAAGCAAGAAAAGCATACCCTGTACAGAAAACCGACACCAAACCCTATCTAAAAATGTTCATTTCCCACCAATATCAACACCCTAGGAGTGTACTTCATAATGTTAAAATAAAAGAACAAAAGATTAATACATGTACTTCAACTAGCCAGTTGGAAGACAGCATTACTGGCATAACAGATATGATTCTAACCATCTGAACTAAGATTAAAAACATAACTATATTAATACTAACACATCCTAAGATGACCCCCCCCCAACTACACTACCAACAAGTAGAGAAAAATACCCACAAGACATTCCATTGATAAAAATCTATGGAAATTGTATAATCTCCTGTTAACTAGAAGCTTACACAATTACCACAGACCACTAAAGTAATGGAAGACAGTAATACAAACCTAAAAACATGGAAAATGGATAAATGGAATGTGTGATGGGTTTTTCTTTGTAATAAATGGCATATCTTGTTCTCTATGATTAGGAAGTTCTGTTTTTGATGTGTACCCTTATCCAACAAAACAATATACTTAATTTATTAGACACGATACCAGCACATATTCCGTATGTGTTACATATAGGTATATGCATGTCTGTCTGTCTTTATATCTTTCTCGAATGTAGCATTGCTGTCTCACAGATCGTAGTTCTCCAGTTAGGTTCTTGATTGAGGTGTCTTCTGTGTGGAGCCTACCTTTGCTCCTACCATCTGCCTGGGTTTCTGCCATATCCCAAAGATGTGCCATGGCTGAATAGCTGTGCATGTTTTGTAAGAGTAAGAAATGAGCTTTGCAGTGGGTTGGCACATCATTCAGACTTGGTTACGCCACCTTGTGCGCAGTATGCTCCAAGAAAGGTTCTGACATAAATGTGATTCTGAATTCTATTAAGTGGGTTATCAGAAAATGAATGAATGTAAGGTTAGGAAACTCAAGTTTGAGACCTGTGGCTCCATTTCAAATCATTTGTTTTATCTGTTTGTTTATTTATCTGTCTGACATTCTTAACAAGGAACATGGAGTGGTCTTAAGGCCCTTTTCATCCACAACCGAGGCAGACAGGCAGTTACATAATTACAAATATGGTATTTGAAGGAATAAGCACAGGGTACAAAAATGTAAAACATAGGGAAACATTGTTTACATACATCTAAAAAATAGTATTGACATTTTTTCAGTGCAACAACTCAATTGAAAACTGCATACAATGAAAAGCAATATACACACTAAACACTGGCAAAAAAAAACAGGATAATATTGTAACTTTTCCTTTTATCTGCAGTTCATGGCTTTTTTAACAGAAGCTGACTAACTTAGGAAATAGATAAATGGAACATTTGGTTCTTTTAAAAATTACAGTAATAGCAAACATGCCAGCCTCCAGGTGAGAGATTAAGGAAAATTTGCACTGGATTGCCCTTTATTTGGAAAACAGGAATGTAGGTTTTAGATGCCACTACAGGTTCCCTCTGAAGCTGGCATGGTCCTTAATAATTCCTAAATCTTGAAAATTTAGTTGAGAGTAACTGTGGCAGCTTTAGAGATTGACTTGAACCCCCACCCCAAGACCTAGACCAAAAGACTGTCTTTGTAACAGTCTTGCCTTAAGACTATATGGAGAGCATATCTTTGGCTTCTAAAACTGTTTCTTTTAGAGACAAAGGACATCATTTTGGCTTCAAAAATACTGTGAAATGGCATCTAATTAACCTTTGAGATAGGCAATAGTGTTCTTTGTCATTTGTGAAAGACAGAGGAATCTGAAGATTGTATTTTCTGTATGATGTAAATTTGTATTGTGATGAGTATATCATAAATAATGGAAGTACATTTTCAGTGAGAAATCAGAACATTAATCCCAGAAAGCAAACAGATTTTCCTAGTCATGATTCTTTCTGTTGCTGCCACTGCCTTCTCACTCTACTCCCAGTGGTCCAGTTCAGGTGTGATCAACACTCCTGTATTCTTTTCCTGCTCAGTTATCTGTAGTTCTTTCCACCCAGCTGATATTTTAGAACAAGTTATTTCTACTCGAACTCCAGTACTGTGCATTTGCTTGTACTGGACATCAGCTGCTACATTTCTGACCACTTGTCCTGTCTTTCCAAATCCTTAGACCCCCCCCCTCCACTGCTCCACCCAGTTTTATAACAAAAACAGAGAAGTTGGTTCTGTTCTTAAGTCCAAAAGCTATTTGTGAGACAAATTGACTGAAGTGTAAGGACCCAGGACAGACACTTCTAATATTCTACATGTCATTTTCCTAATTCCTGAAGTTGTTCTTCTTAGTAGATTTCTGAGTTCTACCATTCAACCATGCAACTAACCAGTTCCTCAGTCCTGCTCCTGCTCCCAAGCTCCACAGTTTCCTGACAGCCGTCTGTGTCACACCATGTCAAAAGGCCACGATTTCATCCAGGTAGACTATGTCTAGTGGTACTCTCCTGTCTAAGTTTTACATGAATACTCATATCTCATTTAACCATTGCCTGATTATTTGATACTAAAACATTTAAATTCTTGGGAGATCAGTATTCAAAACCATGACACTCCCAAGGTTGCTAAACACAAAAACAATTTTTGCATCTCCTGATGTGGAGGCAAGCCCCACACCCCTGTACTACATATATACTAATTCCAAAATTGATTACACTTGGAGACAAGGTAGAAAAATCAACACTCACCTTCTCATACTTCTGGAAACCATTACTGATCATCAGTGTGAGTCTTCTGATCATTGATCGACTGGCTGCCAAAAATCAGTGGAATTCCCAGTTTTCCTGTAGCCTATATGTAAAACTGGATCATATTTGACGGACAGCTTCTTATGGTTGTGAACCTATGTCAACTGCTGTCCCAGAGATTACTGTACTATAGAAATGCTACCAGTATTCATCACAGGATTCTCTCCACGACTTTTGATGCCACTGTTGTTAACCAGGCAGCTATATAGTTATTTGGATTTTGTCTGCTCCTCATGGACAAATGTAAATCAATTGCTGTCTTCCAGTCCTCTGGTATTTCTGTACTAGTTTGATCTGCTGTAGATCTCTGGCAGGAGGTCTGCCAACACACTGAGTATGCTTCTAAAGACTCAAAGAGGAACCTCTTTGGCTCATTGTGTTTTATTCTCCCAAAGGCAGACAGTTTTCTTTCACCATCCTCCATGTCCAATTTGTCCTGCTTTCCTTCACACATGGGACTCTCTCAGTGCTCTTGTTTGTGAAGGTATTCATTCACTGCTTCTGCTTTCTCCCCGTCCTCTGTCATCTCATGGCCATCTTTGCTCAGTTTCCCAGCTCTGTCCCATCCTTTCTTCTTTCTGCTGTGCACCTAAAAAACCCTTGCTTCCTTAATTTATCGCTATTGCTACTCCTATTTCACATTCATCCTTTGCTGCCCTTACCATTGTATTGCCTTTTGGCCAGTGTCCTTATACTATGCCTCATTCACTTCCACAACTCCTCCTTTTCACCACTTGAAGATCCTTTTTTTTTGCACTAATTATAAAACTTTCAATACATTATAGGCAGCTAATTTAAGATACAAAAAGAATCATTGTAATTTGCTATAGATTCCTGCTTTAAAACTAGAAGGTTTGGTCTTCATTTGTTATTTAAAACAGGGTCTGTTGAAAAGATGTCCAAATTTCTCTTAATACCTACTTTTAAATGGTCAGTGCTGTAAGTAGTCACAATATTCCTTTCAAAATTAGAGCTCTGGGATCTCAAGTCAGAGCTCTTAATGGTTGTAAAAGTAGCACCTAACAAAGATTTATAAAAAATATTACTGTAATTTTCTAGCTCCTCAGATTAAATCTCATCAATAAAATTATTAGGGTAAGCTCTCTTCAAAACATAGATTTAAGAATATCTAAATCTTTAACTAAAGTATTTTTACTTGTTACCATCCTAGCAAGTCTTACCATTTGGACCTTAAGGCTCTTATTTGATGTATAGGATGAAAACAATAATAATGTAGAAAAAAAAAAGCTGAAGAACGTAGTTTTGTGGCATATATTTGAGTCACACCTTTCCTGTGTTTTACTAATAGTAATGTCAAAATAACAAATACTATTTCTACCGTAATGGCATGTGAACTTATGAAAATTAGTAGTCGAACTTGAATATTCCTTAAGACATTCCAATTCACTAATACATCCAGTCTAAAAACACACAAATGTCTAAAACATGGCAGTAAATGTCTGAACAAGTGTTGTACATAAGTGTTATAGGCAAAATACATTTCCAAGTAATGTAGGACAGCAATATAAAATGTAGGAGGGCAGGCAGTGCTCATCACAACTCCACTTCTCTGTCAAAAGAACTCTTCTTAAAAAAATATATTTTTTAAACTAATTTCATAAAAAATGTTAAGATTTTAACACTTTCTATAGTTAAACAATCTCATTTAGTTAACACCTCATTAAACCATTTCAAACCTTCCTTGGGGAATAGCAGTAGAAAGGTTTATTACATCAATAATAATATTACCTGATCAGGAAAATAAAACAGCAGTAATTTTCTATAAAAAGTGCCATGAATTCACCAATAAAGTCATTCATTTGCATAAATGGTTTTAACTTTTTATTTATGCACATTACCATGAATTGAGTCTTAGAACCTGCTGTGCCCACTATTAGTCTAAGAGAGTGGCTGTTAATAGGCTTACCGACCTGAGAAATATGAAAAATACTAGGGATTTTAGGTTGATCTACCTTCAAAAAAAATTGTAGGAACTGTAAGACAACTTAGACTGCATCAACAAGTCATATGTATTAGTGTCAATTTGCTTATAAGATATGTTCATCTTGTTAAGAGAAGATTCTAAGTAATCAATATTACTCAATATGGAATGCAAATCGTACAAATAATTCAAAGAATCCATAATTACAACAACACCACCCTTATTGGTTCATAAAATTATCCTCTAAATTTACTCCTTTTTTATCAAATCTTACTTGACTATCAATCCCAGTGTTTACAGTACCTCTTTTCTGCACCTTCTAAAACTACAGTATTTCCCTACCTACCAACCCATCATCACACCAATGGGGCATATCCCAGTCTGATCCAACTACAGGATTACCTAAACTGTTTAAATTTAGCTTCACTTCTACTTAGACCATAGTTCTACTGTTTGGAGATATACACCCCAACCTAGCACCTTCCTTTGCCACATCATTGACCACCCCTACAAAAAGGAGCTCATCAAATTTCACTGCTTTAAGACTAATTTACCATTTAAACCTCCACAGAATGTATAACAACCCCCCCAAACTCTTGCATTGAATTTTAAAATTCTGGTGTACTGTCATTAACAGAAACCTGTCTGAAAGTCACAGATGCCCCCAAAGAAAGATACCCCTGACTATCATATATTATACCCCAACTGCTTAGTTAAAAGGTGGATACATAGCATTATTCTACTGAAACAACTTTAATTTTACTTTGTACATAAAATCAGTTTGGACATCCACCAACATTCTCCTTTGAAACAATCTTAGGTGATATAAACATTAATTGATCTGCCAACTCACTTCCTAAGTATCATCAGTGTATAAACCCATATGTTTTTTTTTCTCAATTAATCTACTCCTAGACCAGTATAACAAAACTACAGGTCTTTCTTTGATAGCAGACTTGATTGCAACTACCAATCCAGCCAATATTACACAATCTGGTGTGTTATGTGTTTTACAAAAGGACTATTATCCAAGATTTGCTGTCCTCATTACCCATACTTAGCAAACCCATAATGTGTAACTCAGCCAGTCAAGAACCTTTCTAAATAAAATAAAGCTTCATTCCTTGCATCTCTTCAGGCCTACAACTTGAGCATCCTAAATCATCTTCCCCTAGATTATGCTGTTACTAACTTTAATAATGCTTTCTTAAACATGCTGAATATTCATAACTCAGTCAGACATACGACATTCAAATCTTCCTGTACCCCTTGGCTCACCCTGCCTATCAAGCAACTAATACAATCAACAACAAAGCCTCGAATACCTGGCAAACTTACAGGGCCCTACCCAACTACCAACTTAACCATACCTCTATAATAAAACAAAATCCCAAGTAAACTCAGACAAACAATTACTTTGTCACATTGTGTTGACCCCTCTTCACCCCAGGGCAGTTACTAAAGAGTCTCAATCCTCACCACTGTCTCTGGTAAGGGAGTGTCACTAAAAACAGGGATCGAAATACACAATTTCCCCTAAGAATACACCAGGAACAGGTTCCAAACCTAGGACTGGACTATATGCTTCACTCCAGGTCCCCAAATCAGGCTCCACACTAACCACTGCAGAGCACTTTGTCCCAGTTTTAGGTATCTGACACAGTTACTCTTAAACGGCTGATATTCAGACATACACAATCTGTTGGTAAAGACTGACACAAATTTACCTGCTGTGTTTCTTTGCCCAAATTACAAGGTAATGACTGCCACCAGTCAAATACCACAATGCCCTTCAAAAGGGGTGTTTAATTATATTGGGTAAAATAGATATTGAAACAAATGGTAGCATGTATCCCAAGCACTAAGGCTTTTTGGAGTGGCCCTGGTCTCATCACAATAAGAATAAATACTCTGAAGTTACTAAAAATATTCACTAAATAAACAGCCACAATGAGAGGTAGTAAAACATTTAATAATAAATAAAAGGATTTAAAACATGTAAATGCTGAATAACTGATTCCAGTAAACGACAGTTTCACACACAGAAATATGAAAATAGTGCTGTTAAGATAGATCTTACATTCATTTTAGAAAACCTCTAACTAACTAGCACTAGTTCCCTGATTATCTGAAGATTAACTGTCCTCATCTAAAATAAATAACTCAGCAAGGCAAGATGAGGAATTATGTCCACACTCCAGGCTGTTGTCTGTCCTCAGCAACTGGAGCAACTACTCTGGAAATAATTGGACTACTACTGCTGAACAGCTCTGGAAAGTGAACATCTGGCTCAGAACCTGCTTTTATAGCAGATTTTTTAAAAAGTAACAGAAAGCTACTCTGATAATTCTACTCTCTCATATCAGACTTTCAAAAGTAAACAAACAGCTGCAGTGAAGATTCTATTCTCCTAGCTCTGGCATGCAATGATATCACATGTAGATCAGCTGACTCTGGCATAACATACATTCTGCATTCTCTTTAAAAAAAACATGTATATTTGGTCAGCCAGCAGAACACTGTTTGACATTCAAACATCTTGCATAATTCAGAGTGATAATCAAAAGACAAACTTATTTAGAAAATTATAGCTAGTCATGCTGGCTCATGTAACACAGGGTAATTTACAATTATTTACAAAACTTCAGCCAGAAATGTTAGCACAGATAACAATATCTAATATCCTTACACATACCTCAGACCTTCTAGTGTAAATCCATAAAATTCTTTTGGTTTACCATTTCCCAACTTTTTAACACAGGCAAACCATCAGAACCTGATTCAATTCCCTCTGAAGCCAACTTCAGTGTGTCATGTGCTTTTACCTATCACTGTATCAATGCTGCTGCCTGTCTCTCAAAATTCAGTATCAGTACTCCCCCATTCTCTTTCACAATGATGCTAACACTTTTGACTTTTAGCCTGCCTGTACAATAACTATCAAGCTACATCACAAAAAACTAAAATCCATTACCTGTACTCCTGATAACATTCCCTCTGAATATAAAAAAATAGCAGATGATAGCCTACTCTTTCTCTATTCTAAGTAATTAATCAGTCTGGGAACCCACTTCCCATATTTCTAGAAATGGTCATAAATTCTATCACTACACAATGGTGTACCCTCTTCTAATATCTCAAATTTCGGATCAATAGCTATACTATCTCCCCTGACAAACATCCTAGAGATATACATCTGCTCACAATTGCTAACTTGCCTTCTCAAAAATGGTATCCTCTTATCAACTCAACATGTTTTTCTTTTTGTCTCCCAGCACTGATACTGTTCTGCTTCCTCAGTTCCATAAATTAACTAGAAATAATCTTGTAATCTTCTCTGTATTCATTGAACTATCAAAAACATTTGACAATTTCTCACTCTCATTTCCTCCAAAGGCTCTTCAGATTCAAATTCTACCTTATCCAAAGAGCGCACTGAGTGAAATGGCAATGTTCCCTCATCCTTCCAGCCCATCCCAGTAGGTGTCCTACAAGGACCTATCTTTGGCTCACTTGTCTTCAACATATCCATTGATGCCTTGCCTTCAGTACTAAGTAATTCCACCATAATCCAACATGCAAATTACTCTAACATTATCTGCTCTGCCTTCTGTGTATCTGAATTTCAAAAAAATCACACAACTTG
Source organism: Protopterus annectens (assembly GCF_019279795.1). Classification (NCBI taxonomy): domain Eukaryota; kingdom Metazoa; phylum Chordata; order Ceratodontiformes; family Protopteridae; genus Protopterus; species Protopterus annectens. The sequence continues at coordinate 422,709,157 of NC_056748.1, forward strand.
TCTTCACAACTGTTGAACCCTTGCTAATCAACTCTAACCTCATTGCCCTTCAACTATAAATAAATAAATATATAGTTTCATAGGTAGGTATTAGGCTATCTGCCTGAGGGCATTTATAAGCCTAGCCAGAGTGTGTCAGCTTTCACCGCCCCATTGTTTAATTAACTGAGCCTCTGTCAAGAAGAGCCAATGAAGTGATCCCAGGGGTGTATTTTCTGTTACCCATCCACTTGTCAAGGTTTCTCTTGAAGAGTGTTAGTGAGGGGCTCTGCCTAATGTAGTTAGGAGTTTTGTTCCAAAGCATGGGGAGTCTCTGTGGCAGAAATCTATTCCTCCAGCATGCTCTATTTATTGTTGTGGTGAGGTTTAGCTCACTAGAGCGAGTGGCTTGCAGTGACTTGAATTTCTTTAGGTGGAGAATGTCCATCAATTCTGAGTTGGACATGGCTTTGTAAGTCAGGCAGAGATCACGTCTGAGTAAGCGATATGCCACTGAGTACAGCTGGAGTTTTTCCAGTCGGGCTGCATAGGACATATGTTTGAGGCCAGTAATCCTCTTGGTGAGGTACGTTTGTTGTCTTTCCAGCTGTTGGAAGTGTCTTGTGAGGTACATCCCAAATGGGGCATTGTACTCTATGTTGGGTCTGATGAGTGATGGAGGGGCACTTAACTTCTTTATTTCTAGATGCAAACCCTTTAGTAATTAGATGGGTTACATAGAAGGATTTCCTAACTATTTTGGCAATATGATTGTCAAAGGAGAGATTACTATCTACCTGGGTCCCCAGATCTCTTATTACCTCGTCTGTATTAAGGGGGCTGCCACCTATGTAGTAATTCATGGGTGTTTTGTTTTTCCCAAATGGGATGACTATGCATTTTTTGGCATTTAGCTTGAGGCCATGACTTTGACACCAGGTGTCCGTCTCAGTAAGGCCCTTTTAGAGAATGTCAGTGTCAGCCGGACAGTCAATTATGGCTTCCAGTTTGCAGTCATCGGCGAACTTGGTTAGCCATTGTCCTCCTGTGTTTGCCTGTACGTCTGAGAAGTATATGCCGAACAGTAGGGGTCCCAGGACACCACTTGTGACTGGTTTAGAGTCAGACCTGGAGCCCTCTGTTCTCACTGTGTGAGTTCTGTCTGTAAGCCAGTTGGCAACCCATCTCATGACGTAGGGGTTTATGTTCAGGCTGGTGAGTTTTTCTATAATTCCTGAGTGGGGAATGTTGTCAAAAGCCTTGGCAAGGTCATGGTAGGCTGTGTGAACTACCTTCCCCTCATCTATGGCCTTGGTGACTGTCTTGAAGAAGTCAACCAGGTTTAGTAGGCATGATCTGCCCTTAACAAAGCTGAACTGGGTCGGGTCAAGTGTTTGGAGGTTCCCAATGTCTTTGTTAATGAGTTCCATGATGATGTGCTCCATAGCCTTGCAGACCAGGCTAGTCAGGCTTATGGGGTGATAGTTACCAGGGTCAGTTGTGACCCCTCCTTTGTGGACCGGAATAGCCATTGCTGTCTGCCATTCTATGGGCACGTAGCCTGTGGAGAGGCTGAGGTTGAATTGTACAGTGTGTTTAGGTGGGGGTTAGTTAGTTCTGTAGTTCATGCAAGACGCAGCCTGGGACACCATCTGGCCCCATTGATGCTGTGCTTTTGGCTTTTGAAAGGGCTGTTTTCACCTGTGCGTCTGTGATTTCCAGGACACTACACTTTTCTGGTATTGTTGTGAGCCCTTTTGGGGGTGAGAGGGGGGTGAAGTTTGCACTGAATCTATCTGCCAGGATGTTGGCAATATCAGTGGGTTCAGTATATTTTGTGCTAACTCAGAGCATATCTGTGAGTTACCACTTAGATTCTTGACATAGCTAAAGAAGGCTTTGTGATTATCTTTCGAATCCTTGGCTATTTTTCTTTTGAAGTTAGCTTTGGAGGATTTTATGAGGGACCTTAGTTTCTTACTGATACTGATCAGGGATGTTTTTCCTTCTTGGGATTTGCCTTTTTTCTGAACTAGTTTCCTCCTCCTATTGTATAGCTTGTTTATGGCAGGGATCCAACAGACTGGTTTCCTTCTCTTAGGGGAGTGAGTCTTGGTTTTGCTAGGGATGGCATGATCCATGCATCTTTGTAGGTGCTCATAGAGTGCATTTGTAAAGGTTCCTGCATCTTGGACACTGTTATCCTTTAGCGTGGGGGCTGTGAAACTTACCACCTCTGTCTTAAGTAAGGTGAAGTTTGCTATAGAAAAGTTTTTCACTGTGGTTTCCTTGGTTGGAGGTGGCGGTGTGGTGTGGACATCCAGAGTGAGTAGTTTATGGTCTGAACTAAACAGTGATAGGTTGACCTCCGGTGTGGAATCTTGTGATTTTCTCTCCCAAATCTCTAATAACCCTGCAAAATCCATAATGGCACAAACACTGAACTTATTCTCCACAGTAAACTATTAAGAATTACTATTAATGATCAATTAAAATAGGACTTACATCCTCAACAAGGAGCCTAATAAAATGACTAACCAACTAACCAAATTTAAGTTGTACTGTATAGATCCAACAAATACTTGTTTGAGCAGACCTACAAAGCTATTGATTCTGTTTAGCTTCTCCCATATCTGTCCAACCCTTCTACATCTTTACCAACTTGCAATCAACACAGGTCTCAAAATTTGCACAATCTTGCAACAAAATTGCAAATTTCACTTAAACATTCTTAGCAGCACCTACTACTGTATAGGTCTCAGAAAGCTAAAGTGATTTGAACTGATATAACTTCTTCAAATGTAATTAGTTAAAAACGGCTCACAAAATCCTGTACCTGCCAAATATATGTCATTCCCTCAACACTCTCCTTCACTGGTACAACTCCACATGTACCCTTTATTCATATGGCAAATAGCTGGCAAAAATAAAACCTTCACTTAAGTCTCTTGGTGTCTCTTTCAATGCTAACTAAATGGCAAAAATGTGAAATCACTTTCAACCTTCCTCCACCCAACAGACAATCCAAGAAACTTAAGTGTTAAACATCCCTCCTTGAATACTAATGGCTACGCCATTGTGTTGAACCTCCTGAATAATAATTCCCTCCTCCTTCCTTCCAATCATCCAACTCACTGCTAACTCTACTAAGATACCTTAAGTCATTAACCCGCTAATCATTTTCTAGAACAGAATACTGCTCCTAATGCTCCTTACCTTACTTCTAATGTTTGCACTCCTCCTCTTTCTTCTTACCATACCTACCCAAAATCTATTTCTTTTGACAACTTCCTGTCTCCACTGCTGCAACTGTGATAATACATCACCTACTACTCTCTTTTCTGACAACCAGAAACAATATGTCCATTATTTAAAGCAGTTTCTTCTCTTCCTGCCTCCTCTCCCACAATTCATCTGATTTGACTGAAAAGTCCGATTTTCATTAGAGGCTACAACCTGGTTCACATCTTCAGCTTCCGAAGCCGAAGATACAGCAAAAGAAAGAAATTTTATTCCATCCTGCTTCGTAGCAGACACTGATACACTACGGTGCTTCTGACCGTTATTCCTCACCTTTGACCTGCTTTGTGACAACTCCCTTTGCCATGAGAACAAAATACCAGTCTCATAGTCCTTCATGTCATGCAAGAGTTTATTTCTTTTGCATTGAATAATTTCAGTCTCTAATTTAGAGACTCTTTCGCTAATAGAGGACATCTGTACCTGATAACAGGACGACTCCACCACCTCATCCTGTAAGTGCAGACTCTCCCCCTTTAGTTTGTCATGTGCCCTCAAACTGCATTTTATTAGAATCTGTATCCAGGTCAATATGCACTGTAATGAAGCCTGTTTCCACTCCTCAGCCAAATCACTCTCTTCCTCTGTGAAATTTGTGTCCGGCAACCGATCAATACGTAACCCCCTCGGGGTTAAGTTTAAACTCACATACTTCTCGAGAATGCGGGTATCCAAGAACAAAGCAATCTCCTTAGACATAAGTCTTTCTAGTTGCAAAAAAAATGCCCCTCAGAGTCACAACTATTATTCACATGCCATGGATCCATTTGTGTGAATTTTGTCTCTCGTTTGCTTACCATATCAGCAAAATTAAGTAACCCAGGCATATCAGAAAGCCCAGGACTCCCAGCTGCTTGCGACATGCTGATGCTGGTACTGGTTTTAAAAAATATATACCAAACACCAAACAAAATTTAACTGAAAAAAACACAAATTACATGAGCAATACCAGCAGCAACTTCTTTTTTAATACAGCAACAATGATCTGGCATCTCGGCAATTTGCCTTCAAGGATCACAATAGTACAATTACAGCTGCCTTAAATATTCAAATACAAGCAGCAACTTAACACGATCCAATTAATTATTAATTGATACAATTTTAAATAAACTTTTTCATTTAAAAGTATATTATACATAATATATATCAAAATTCATATAAAGAATAGTATAAAAAATACAAAACTTCATATGCATAAATCCATACAAAACACCATATGAAAAACATCATACTATACATACATTTTACTAAACTGACATGACCCTGAAAATTTTTAATACCAACTTCTTGACTTAAACCACTTGGCCTTAGAGTCTAACACTCTCTTACTAGGCAACTTCAAGTACCCCTCCATTAACTGGGAAATCTACTCATGTACCAATACACTTGTCCAACGTTTCCTGGAGTTCATTAATTCCAATGCCCTGAATCAGCTTGTTCTTACCCCCACTAGAGGTAGCAACATCCTTGACGTGGTCATTACTAACATGGGCGACCATTGCGCTACACCAATAGTTAGCTCCTCCCTGGTTAGATCTGACCACAAACTAATCACCTTGGAAATCCAGATCCCTCCCACCACCACCCCTGTAAAGGTAACCATTATGAAAAACTTCTCCAAAGCTAACTTTGGGCTCCTAAAAACAGAGGTGGCTAACTTCATGGCACCCATTCAAATGGAGAATAGTCTTATGACTGCCGAATCATACACTAATACACTGTACGAACACCACACAAATGCATGGATCTTGCCAGATCCAATAGAACCAAGACGCTCTCCTCCAAAAAAAGGAAGCCAAGGTGGTGATCCCTTGCCATAAACAAACTCTACAACAGAAGGAGGAAACTGATGCAGAATAAGGTGAAGTCCCAAGACTGGAAAAACTCCCTTATCAGCCTCAACAAAAATCTGAGATTCCTCATCAAATCCTCTAAAGCTAGCTATGAAAACAGAATTGCAACAGATAGTATAGACAACCACAAAGCCTTCTATAGTTATAATCTCCACTGCAATAGCCAGATTTGCTCTGAGCTACTGCACAATGGTACCTCCTATACCGAGCCAACAGATATTGTCAGTATACTGGCTGACAGATTCAATGCCAACTTTACCCTCCCCCCACAAAGGACCAATCACAATATCAGTAGATTGTCAGGCACCCAGTATTACTGCTGCACAGGTTAAAATAGCACTGTCCAAGGCTATGAATACAGCTTCTATGGGACCTGACAATATCCCTGGCTGTGTTCTACATGAACTACAGAGTGAACTGGCACCTCACCTGTGTGCCCTGTTCAATCACAGCCTTACCTCAGGCTTTGTCCCTACTGAATGCCACATTGCTGCAGTCATCCCTCTCCACAAAGGAGGAGTGACTACAGACCCTGGGAACTAACACCCCATTAGCCTGACGAGCCTGATATGCAAAACTATGGAATGCATATTCATGGACGTAATAAACAAGGATATAGGGAATCTCCAAACTCTGGATCCCACACAGTTTGGTTTTGTGAAGGGTAAATCATGCCTGCTCAACTTGGTCGACTTCTTTAAGTCAGTCACCAGAGCTGTGGATGAAGGCAAGGTGGTTCATTCAGCCTACCTTGATCAGGCCAAGGCTGTTGATACCATTCCCCACTCAGGAATCATAGAAAAACTCACTAATCTAGGCATCAGCCCCTATATCACTAGGTATGTTGTAAACTGGCTCACAGATAGAACCCACAATGTGAAAGTAGCTGACTCCAAGTCAGACTGCCAACTAGTCATGAGTGGAGTCCCAGAGGGTTCGGTCCTGGGTCCTCTCCTGTTTGGTATCTACTTCTCTGAAGTCCAGGCCAACATAAAGGGACTCTGGCTGACAAAGTTCGTAGACGATTGTAAGTTGGGAGCTATTATTAACTCCCCAAGGGATGTTGGCATCCTACAGAATGGCCTCGCTGAGACCAGCAACTGGTGTCAGAACCATGGCCTTAAGCTCAATGCCAAAAAATGTGTCGTCATTCCCTTTGGGAAAAACCTGGTTTCCATGAATTACCACATTAATGGTAGTCCACTGAACACAGAAGGCATTATACAAGATCTGGGAACACAGGTTGATAGCAACCTCTCTTTTGATCACCACATTGCCACTGTGGTCAGAAAGTCCTTATGTGTGGCACATCTCATTACTAAGGGTTTTGCTTCCAGGAAGAAAGAGGTCATTGTCTCCCTCTACTCTTTCCTCATTAGGCCAGTCATTGAGTACAATGCCCCATTTGGCATATACCTCACTAGACACCTGCAACAACTGGAGGGGCCGCAAAAGTACCTCACAAAGAGGATCCTAGGCCTTAAACACTTGTCCTAGATGGACAGACTCAAAAAGCTCCAACTAGTCTCTGTCTCATATCGCCTACTTAGAGGCAAACTCTGCTTGACTTACAAAGCCATGTCTGACCAAGCTCTGTTAGAAATGCTACATCTAAAGAAACCCCAATCCCTCCACACCATATGCTCTAGAGACCTCAACCTCATTACCACAATTAACAGAAAATGCTGGAAGGACAGGTTCATAACCCAGAGACTGCCCATGCTATGGAATAGACGTCCTATACATGTCAAGCAGAGCACCTTGCTAACCCTCTTCAAGAAAAGTCTTGATGAGCGGATAGGAAACAGAAAACATACCCTGGGGATGACTCCAGTGGCTCTACTCAACAAAGGCACTGGAAACTAAGGTTGGTTGGCACTATGCCAGGGTAATCCTATGGCTAGGCTTGTAAAGGCCCCAGGGCCATTAGCCTAGTACACACCTATGAAAACTCTGTAAAGATTTTCTTGAGGTAAAACTTCCACTTGCGACCTTGTCAGTGTCATTGAACAGGCTGACTGCAATCAGCTGGAAGGGCCGTATCCACAAGGACAGAATCTTGTGTTGTAGAAATCACTATCTTTAGTAATAAGGCCATCCGCATTTCTAGAGCAACCTACTGATTCTTGCTAAGTTAAACTGTTGTCACTCTTCCGTGCAGGAGAGAATCTGAAGCCCTAAAAGCTGCTCGATCCTACGGCCATTGTATTTTGTCAATATTTTAATAAGCTCTATACCTGTCCGGTCAAGAAGCCGGTGAACGTCATCAAGCATTTCACCACTGTTTTCTGTACCATTGGGATACTTCCAACATCGTAAACCCCTTGGGACTTGCCCCAGTTCAATATTCCTTTCTAGGTAGCCATTTTCAATTTGTAGCTTCTTTAGACCAAACAATCTATTTTCAAAAGACTTGATCCTGTTTAGTAAAGACTGATGCACAGTAGTCTGTTGACTGGCCACACCACCTGCACTGGTCTGAAAGTCAAATTTGCTGTTTCTCCAATCCCCAGTATCATTGCCCATCAGAGTCACATAACCAACCAAACTATTATTAAAACCATTATGTCCATAATCAGTTGAACCGCCTAATAAACCATTAGGCTGTGGCTCAGAGTGAATGGTTAAATTTGACTGAGAAGGCTGAGTAGGTTGAGTTAAAGGAAAGCCCAGACTACCAAATGGGTTACTACCCCTCTCGTTCTGTTTGGCAGTTGAAGTCTTAATCTGGGCTGTATGCTCTGCCAACTGCTGATTAATTTGATTAAGTAGCTCTGCAATTTCGTTGTTGGAACTCGCACTATCCATGGTCCAGGAGGCCTCTCCACACACCGAACTTAGTAATCCAAGGAAAACACACTTCACTAAAGTACAAAAGTACTGCTGGACACAGAAGCTAAATTCCAATCCTTTTATTCATCCAATAAGTCAAGCACTTTCATCTAATCTCTGTTGGACTTCTTCAGAACAACACATAGCAGAAACGCAACCTTTTTATACACCACTTAAAACATGTATAATTAAACAATTGAAAAATTGAATAATTATATAATAAAAAAATGACCAATAAATGAGTCTAAGTGATTGTTCTGATAAAATGACAGCTTTATTGACTGAAGATACTTATTGTGAGAGTAATCTTAATGAAATTCATATAGCCTACAAAAGACTGGATCTTTTAATAGAGGATATTTTATATCAGGGGCAAATCAAGTAAAAGGAATACCAATTCCTAAGGAATGATTATCCCATAATACCAAATATTTTCGGCATTCTTATAATCCACAAAGGCCTAGACTCCTTACAGGTTAGGACTATTGTGGATGGTAAAGGGGCAAAAACCTGCTTTTTAAGCAGGTACCTGGACCATCATTTGCAAAAGTGGTTGGGAACATTTTCCTATATCACTAAGGATTCATGGCAATTTTTGGATCAATTAAACAGGGTTACCATCACCAAAAACACCTTTTTAATCACCATAGATGTATGCAATCTCTTCTCAGTGATACCCCATGGTATTGGGTTAGAATGGCTGGGAGTACAACTTAGTAAGACTCATCTTTTTGATCAAGATTAAATTAATGTCTTTACCACCTTAATGGAGGCAGTATTAACCAACAACTATTTATATTTTGAAGGACAGTATTACAAGCAAGTGACTGGTGTGGCTTATACCCCTATATATATATATATATATATATATATATATATATATATATGCCAATTTTGTTATGTCCCATTGGGAGCAGGAATTCATTTTTCCTAGTGAATTTTGGGCATGTGTAAACACTATACCAGATTCTTGGATGACATTTTTTGTTGTTTGGGACGGACAAGAAGAAATGTTAAAAAAAAACTTTCTTTAATATATTAACCAAATAGCTAAATTCTTTAACTATTAGTACAGCAAGGATAGGGTGTCATACCTGGATGTCAACCTAATTATTGATAGGAGCAACAATACCCAGAGCTCAAGCATTTACAGAAAACCCACATTTTCTAACTCCTATCTGGAATTTTGCAGTCAGCACCCTTACCACCAGATAGTCTATTGTTAAAGGACAATTTGTAAGTGCTGTCAGAATGGACATGGGTGATGAAGACTTTTTATTAGAGCTTGAGTTTATGATGGAGTTTTTATTAGAAGAGGCTACCCTGAATCCCTTTGTAGGATTTTGGCAAAGGAAGTTAGTATCAAAAGAGTGGGGGGTGTGTACAAGCCTATACTTAGAGGGATCATGGATTCCAATATGGTAGATGGTTCTAACATGCCAAGGAATTGTAACTTAGACTAAAAAAAGATGGGGGGGTGGGTTACTGTTTATCACCACCTTTAACCAGGATGCTGAATGGGTCACCCATATCATCTAAAAGAACTGGAGATTGTTACATTCTGATAGTTCCCTTATGGACAAGGTGGGGGGACCTGACAGGTTTGTTTTTAGAAGAGACGGATCTTTCAAGGAGATTTTAGAACTGGGTACTCACATTGATTCCCATCAGTGTAGTAGAGCACCTGGTAATTTCAAGTGTGGTAGGTGCAATGTATGCGCACATATTCTTGAGACTGTTGAAAAAAAATATGTATCAATGGGAGAATCCTCCATTTTCATGGACACTTTAATTGTAATAGTAAAAATTTAGTATACATGGCCAAATGTGAATAGTCTTTAGCCTTCTATGTTGGTAAGACTAGCAGGCATTTCAAAGATAGAATCAGGGAACACATTCCTGACATTAAGAACATGAGGACCACGAATGCTTTGGCGAGGGACATAACTAAAAACTCATGCCGTAGATTTAAATTTATTGTTTTACAGCAATTGATAAAGGACAGACAGGGCAGAGTCCTGGACCTAGATTTAGATATTTGTGAAGTGAGGTGGCAATTGAGGTTGGATGCCACCAATTTTCTGGGTATCAACGATGATGTCAGTATAACAGCTATATTGAAATTAAAGCATATTTTAGGTTAATACAAATTTTTTTTTAATGTTTCATATGCTTATTTACATAGGTTGTATTCAACTGTTTGAATTTTAATATGTATTATTAGGTGTTTTAAGAATGGGGCAAGTTCATTGACTCATTTATTGGTCAATTTTTTATTATATAATTATTCAATGTTTCAATTGTCTAATTATACATGTTTTAAGCTGTGTATAAAAAGGTTGAGTTTCTACCATGTGTTGTTCTGAAGAAGTCCAACAGAGGTTGGATGACAGCACTTAACTTGTGGGATAAATAAAAGGTTTGGAATTAGGCTATTGTGTCCAGCAGTGCTTTTGTACTTTGGCTGTATAACTCCCAGTTTCTGTTAAACCCACAAATAACCAAAATTCTCTTTAGTCCTAAACCATTCCAAGAGAACAAACCCAACTCCACCATTATATTTTCCAGTAAAACTACTACTGAAGTTGTTTCCCACTCCAAGCTGTTGTAATTGATGAAAATATGAAATTTGATCTCCATACAAAGGAAACAGTAAAAAAAAATCACAAACATGGGTCTCCTCTACAGAATTAACCCAATTTTTACTGAAGAAGTAAAAGTACTTGTAGCCACAGCATACCTACTTCCAAGCCTTTTCTACAGGGCCCCCATACTTATCAATCTGCAAACCACCTAAATGAACCTACTTTAACAGTGCTATAACAGAACTTGCCAAATTCACAGTGAACCTACCATACAGGTCATGCCATTGCTTAGCTCTAAAACCCTTGGGTTACAATTCCCTCACTGCTTGTCTTACTCTCAGCCAAATATGACACATATTTTAATCCACCACCTGAAAAATACCCAAGCTTAGCCAATATTCTTACACAGTGGATTTCAAATAGATTATGGAACCCTATAATCGAATTTTTATTTACTTATT